>NC_134355.1:630432846-630517846 GCF_048569485.1 Anomaloglossus baeobatrachus
CCCCACACAAAATATGATGGCCCTCATAGGACCCACACACAATATAATGGTAAACTGCACATCCCACACAGTGTGATGGCCACCACAGTAACCCAAACATAGTATGATGGCCGTTGTAGGCCCCATACAGAGTAGAACGACCCACTGCACACACACCCACATCCACTGTGAAAACCCTATAGTCCTCCAAAGTATGATGGCCCTAATAGGCCTTACACAAAATAGGATAGCCCACATAGGCCCCAAACACAATATGATGGCCTAATGTAACAACCCACATACACTGTTTAATGGACCACACACAGTATGATTGACCCTACAAGCCCACGTATATAGTATGCTTAAATGCATCAATGAAGAAAAAACAAAAATCCAGCACTAAATGTGCACTACAGCACTAAAAATTCCAACTGTACTTATTATAAAATTTTGAGATTTTTGGCAAAAAATTGCAATTTCTTGAGCTGCCCCGCCACGTCACGGCAAATCTCATTTGAGGCAGTCCTACACTAAAATATTTTTATAAAATGTGCCATACGGCCTCACATATGAATAGTAGAACTGCTCTCAGCAGCACTCACCTGATCTATTTCAATCCCGTACCCATGAGTGAGTTATGGCTGTGGGCGGGACAGGTCCAAGCAAATGCTGCATGAAGTAAATAGCCTGTGGACAAGGCCTGATGACTTAATGTGTACAGTCACCAACCGCCAAAAAGGCCGTATGGCACATTTTATAAAAATATTTTAGTGTAGGACTGCCTCAAATGAGATTTGCCGTGACGTGGCGAGGCAGCTCAAGAAATTGCAATTTTTGGCCAAAAATCTCAAAATTTTTATAATAAGTACAGTTTGGAATTTTTAGTGCTGAAGTGCACATTTAGTGCTGGCTTTTTGTTTTTTCTTCATTAAATGCATCAATGTATTGCGATAGGAACAGAATATCTATATTTAGTTGTTTGGTTTTTTTTATTGTGGTTCTCTGTATCAGAAATCAGTGTTATATTAGCCCATGACAAGTGAAAAAGATACTCTTGCCATGCTCTAAGTGTATGTGAGCTTATGGACAGGGTGGTTTAAATGACTGAAAATACGTACCTCCACCAAACGAATGCGAAAACAAAATGGCACCTGCCAAAGAGAACATTTAAACAGAGGCAGAGATGGATTCTACTTTTATGTATGACCTTATTGCTAAGCAAAGCAACACAAGATGATATCTGTTGGTGGTTCTGACATTGATCCTTAAGCGTCCATACCTACTGATGAGTATAAAGTAAAATAGATGCACACAGATGTAACATAATTGTATGCCAAAAAATATTTAATCTGCGGTTGTGTTTCCTTGCCTCCTTATTGCCATGCACATTTCGATCAGATCAAGATCAAGTATACATGATAAGTTCAGTAGAAGGAAGAAAATAAATTAGCTATCTAGATGCCAATTATGTCCAGGACAATCTGTGCCGTTATTTAGATGCAAAATTTGTGATGCAGAAAAAAACCTAATATTGTGCCGATTCAAACTATAATAATCTTTCAGTAAACTGTACGTACACTTAGTGAATTCTGAGCCATTATCTTCCTATTTATACCATGTGGTCATATGTTTGATTGCTGCAAATCATTACTAATGAGTCTCCACTCAAAAAGTGCAGTGAGGCTCCAATTTCTGTTCAGAAGCTACACAGATGCCTCCACACTGTTCCAGTCATTGCACTGGTTACCCCCCTGTGACAGAATACAATAAACACTAAGCCACAAAAAGTATTCCATAGTACTACACTGCCGACAACTCCTCCCTAATTCCCAGCTAACTACAAACATGGGCTTCATGTTAGACGACCATTCTCCAAAATCCAAACCTTCTCCTAGACTTTTCTCGTGCTGTATCAGTTTTTTGGAATGCACAATACAATGTAAATGTTGTGGCTGCCGAGGACCGGCAAGCGGCCAGGAGTGGACCCACCGGACACCTCTGGAGGAGTTAACATGGAGCTAGCCCCTATACAGGGACTGTCAGGCTCAGCCCTAGGGAGCCTAAATACACGATAGCCAGGACCAGTGGTATCAGCTCTTACAGATAGGAGAGTCTCAGAAGTCCGATATGGATTTGCTCAGCTGTGGCATGGACGTGGTGACTCAAACGTGGCAGCACAGAGGTGGTGGTAACTACAGGCTCTAAGAAGAGATACAGGTTAGTAGGATACAGGTTAGCGGGTACAGGTCCTGCGAGATCCAGGACTAGACACAGTAACTGCTACGGGACCTGAAAACTAGCAATGCACTACGGATAGGCAACATTGCTCAAGCAACTCTCTTAGGGGTGGAGTGCCTTAAATACCTACAGGTAGATTGCTGACCTCAAAGGTCACTTCCGGGTAACAGGACGCTGTCCCTTAAAGAAAGGGGGTGTGGCCGTGCGCGCAACCTTCGGGCACTCCCAGAAGGCCTGCAGGTGGCCTGGAAGCAGGAGGCTGATGCAGCAGGCCGCGGGACAAGTGAGAACGGCACTGAGGCATAAGAGCGGGGGCACCACGCCGGGACCGGACGATACAGTAAGCTCTTGGAAGCAGGGCCACTCACTTATAGCCTTTGAATTGATGACTGTTTTACGAAGGGGGTACTAAGGGTAGAATTTTTAGAACCTGTGATTGGATGATTTCTTTTCAGTACTAATCAGTCCCCTCGTCCTTATTCTCTCCTTAACTTAGGGCAAATTTGTTCTGGAATTTGAGCTGAAAGCCTCAGTAAGTAATGAAAGAAGTAATAGATTGTATACTAGATTTCAGCCTGTTGGATCACCATTGTGTAAAATCATGTGCATTACGATAAAAGATTTCTCCAAGATATTACTACATAACATATTTAGTCTTGTAAGGTAAATGGTCAATCACGAGATGTCATTCTAAGTGAAATATGACAAACATGACTTTTATATGATTCTGGCCACGTCTCTGAGTCATGTCCCGCTGTTTCATGAACATCCACGTGACCCCAATGAGTTTAGGATCAGTGCACATAATCAGTGCTCCACAGTATGGTGTATTGTGCATTGTCAAGGGGAGCTGAACAGAGACATGTGTCTTCATGTGACCTGATACGTCGTCTCCAAAACCCATTGATGCAATGAACCCCGTAGATCACTCGCATTTAATTGAGGTCATAGCAATCTTCCAGCTTACACAGACTGCATTAAATATATATACATTTTTAAAGGTGGGAACCAAAGCAGTAGCGGTGCATGTAGGATATCTTATGGTCAGGATGATTTAACATTTTTGTGCAGAAGAGTGCAAAACCATCCTGACAGGCTAACCAAAATTAGCAAACAATTTGCCAATCGGTAAGACGGACAGTCCAGTTATAGCAGCTCGGATTTGCTCAATGTGTTACTTATTGGTGATCTTGCACTTCTCAATGGTCAAGGCATGGTTGGCCCAGTCCCAGTAGATCAACAGAAGGAGTGGTCCAAATGTCACCTCCCAATTCCTTCCAAAACTAAAAACTGGCTCCAGCTTCGGAAGCCCATACACGTTAAAGTTGGACCAGCTGGTCTTGTGAAACCAAGGATCTTTTTGACAGACAACCAACTGACGAATGTTCGTCTTGGATCAAATTGCGGGTGGGGAATGTTGGGTTTTTGACCAGCATAGACATCATTAGTTGAAAAAATATCTAATATTGACAAATGCTCCTTGATTGGAACATTTTCATCCAATGTGGATGGGGGGCTTAAGGCAGACATGCTTACCAAGGCGGAGGCCAATAACCAAATTGCAAGGACTGGGGAAACACAACCTTATCTCAAAAAAGCACACTTACAAGTAAAGAAAGCTGGTAAAACATTGCTCTACATCCAAATTGGTTCAGAGATTAAAACAGTTGACCTTAAAAGGAACCTGTCACCACTTTTTTGCCCTATAAGCTGCGGCCACCACCACCGAACTCTTCTATACAACATTCTAACATACTGTATATAAGAGCCCAGGCCACTGTGAGAACATAAAAAACACTTTATAATACTTACCTAACGGTTGCACTGTGGGCGTCTACGTTTTCCGGTGCCAGCGCCTCCTCTTTCGGCCATCTTTGTCCTCTTTTTGAAGCCTGCGTGCATGATGCGTCTACATCATACACACTCGCCGGTCCTGCGCAGGCGCACTACAATACTTTGATCTGCCCTGCTCGGTGTGGCCTGGGCTCTTATATACAGTGTGTTAGAAATCCCACTGTTGTAGCCTGGAACCTCACCAGCAAATGGACTCCATCAATGATTGCAGATTACTGCTGGACAATTGTAAGAGATGCTCCGATGCAGACAAGCAAGCAAAAAAGAGTTGCCACTGAATGAGGACCCAGTTTGTATTAGTGTTTTTATACATTTTTTTTTTTTAGTTACTTGAGGCAAGTTTGATCCACATAAATCAGAAAATTGACAAAATATTCTGCATCTTCATAATTGCAAAATTAATAATGTTTCAAAGTACTGAAACTTTTACGCATTCGTTATTTGTAGCAGTAAAAGGAAAAACGGCTCATTTCACAACTGAACCTGACAACTTTGAAAATATGTAAAAAAAAACAAAACTGTGAAATTGGTTGATTGAAAATGCAGGACAGATTAAAAGATCACATTTTGTGTGTGCTCATGTGTAATAGAAGTCTGGTGTTACAGCAGTTGGGGGAATAATCGATCGTGTGCTATCACTGCAGAATGAAGGAAAGTTAATGATAAGAATAGTTACTTTTTCTTCTTCATTTCACATTAACTTCTCTAAGTGAGCTGTCACACTGCGACGCTCCAGCGATCCCACCAGCAACCTGACCTGGCAGGGATCGCTGGAGCGTGGCTACACGAGTTGCTGGTGAGCTCACCAGCAACCAGTGACCAGCCCCCAGTCTCCTAGCTACAGCACACATCGGGTTAATTACCCGATGTATGCTGCAGCTAAATGTGCACAGAGCAGGGAGCAGCGCACACTGAGCGCTGGCTCCCTGCTCTCCTACTTACAGCACACATGGGGTTAATTACCTGATGTGTGCTGCAGCTACATGTGCACAGAGCAGGGAGCAGCGCACACTGCTTAGCGCTGGCTCCTTGCTCTCCTGGCTACAGCACACATCAGGTTAATTAACCCGATGTGTCCTGCAGCTAGCTACATGTGCACAGAGCAGGAGCCGGCAGCACAGGCAGTGAGGGCGGAGGCTGGTATCGAAGGTAAATATCGGGTAACCAAGGACAGGGCTTCTTGGTTACCCGATGTTTACATTGGTTACCAGCCTCCGCAGAAGCCGGCTCCTGCTGCCTGCACATTTAGTTGTTGCTGTCTCGCTGTCACACACAGCGATCTGTGCTTCACAGCAGGACAGCAACAACTAAAAAATGGCCCAGGACATTCAGCAACAACCAACGACCTCACAGCAGGGGCCAGGTTGTTGCTGGATGTCACACACAGCAACATCGCTAGCAACGTCACAAAAGTTGCTCGTTAGCAGCGATGTTGCTAGCGATGTTGCTTAGTGTGACGGGGCCTTAAGGGTATGTGGGCACGTTGCGTTCTGTGCAGTGCGGAAAAGAACGCACCTTCTAAAACTGTAAACACCGTTTGTCCAAAAAAATGCATGGATGCATTTTTGACAGTGCTTCTCCCCGGCAATTGAGCTCTGCTACATGCCCGGTGACAGCAGACACAGACGCTGCCGTCACTCAGGTTACCCGTGGAGTCCTCCACCTGAGGGCGCTGGCCGCGGGTAACCTGAGTGACGGCAGCGTTGATCACTTTAGTCACTCGGGCGACTTGCTGTCACAGCTGGAGGATCCAGCGGTGGCCATGGGTAACCTGACTGACGTCATCGTTGATCGCGCTGCTCACTTCAGGTGCTTCGTAAAGCTGACAGAGAGCGGTCGTGGTCTGTGGCCGCTCCTGTCAGCTTCATATGCAGCAGAGCTGAGAGCGTCATGGGACGTCGTGTGGATTACGCCAGACCTGGATGGGTGTTTGGGGATTAATAAAGTGGTGAAAGATGGAAGAGGTGGAATTTTTTTGTCTTTTATTCCATATAAAAGATTTTTTCGGGTGTATGTGTTTATTTTCTTTAACTTACAGGTTAATCATGGAAGGTATCTCGGGGAGACGCCTGCCATGATTAACCTAGGACTTAGTGGCATCTATGGGCTGCCATTAACTCCTTATTCGGGATGAGCCGGATAGAGTCCCTGGACTGTCGCATCTAATGGATGCGGCAATTCCGGGCGGCTGCTGGCTGATATTGTTAAGCTGGGGAACTCCGCATAACAGAGCTCCCCATCCTGAGAATACCAGCCTTACGCCGTGTGGCTTTACCCTGGCTGGTATCAGGGGGGACCTCACGTCTTTTTTTATTTATTTTACTGCACGATATAGACCCGCCCACTGGGGGCTGTGATTGGTTGCAGTAAAAAAGCTGTCACTCAGTGTGGGGGCGTGTCTGACTGCAACCAATCATAGGCGCCGGTGGGCGGGGGAAGCAGGGAATACGAGATGGAATAATGAGCGGCCGGCATTTTCAAAAGAAGAAAAGCCGCCGGAGCTTTGTGACAGCCGTGCAGCGCTGCGCTGGTGATCAGTGAGTATGAGAGAGGGGGAGAGACCGACCGACGGACAAAGAGAGGGACAGACAGAGCGACCAATTGACAGAGAAAGAGACCGACCGACAGACAGAGGGAGATTAACCGACATCGACAGAGAGAGACTGAAAAGACCTGCGTTTTGCTTGTCAAAAAAGCATGTAGAACGCAACAAAAATGCAGTCCAAGTGCATTTTGGTTGCGTTTTGACCCCCATCATTGATTTCAATGGGTGGAGAATGCAGCTACAACGCACAAAAGAAGTGACATGCTGCTTTTTTTTCCGCAGCGATTTTTGGCATCAAAAACGCAGCGTGTGCATTGAATTTTTGAACTTCTCATAGACTTTGCTGGGGAAGCAGAACGCATGCAATTTGGCACTGAAAACGCTGCAGTTCAAAATGCAGAGTTAATGCGGGAAAAAACGCAACGTGCGCACATAGCCATAGGCTACTTTCACACTACAGTTTTTTAACTGTAGCTAACCGCATTTAAGCGGATCCTGTATTTTCAAAGTGCAACGCATGCAACCGCAACTGTTATTTTACCGGATCTTTCTACTTCTACTTTTTATGGCTGCTGCGATGGATGCAGCGGGACACAGAATTTATCGGCCGGCACTGGAGTCAGCTGAAGTCCTGATCTCACAGCCCGCACATGCTGCGATGGATGCAGGTTAACAGCAGTCACTGCCTGCTGCCGATCACGTGTGACCGTGTGCGGGCTGTGTGGTCAGGAGTTCAGCTGAGTTCAGATCAGCTGACTCCAGTGTCAGCCGATTGGCAAGTTTAATCACTAATATAAATATTATATATACACACACACACCTATCTCTCTCTATCTCTACCTATCTCTACCTATATATCTCTATCTATCTATATATAATAATTAATAATAATAATTTTATTCATTTATATAGCGCTATTAATTCCACAGCGCTTTACATACATTGGCAACACTGTCCCCATTGGGGCTCACAATCTAGAGTCTCTATCTGTATGTCTTTGGAGTGTGGTAGGAAACCGGAGACCCCGGAGGAAACCCACGCAAACACGGGGAGAACATACAAACTCATTGCAGATGGTGTCCTTGGTGGGATTTGAACCCAGGACCCCAGCGCTGCAAGGCTGCAGTGCTAACCACTGAGCCACCGTGCCGCCCAATGTATCTCTATCTATCTATATATCTCTATCTATAATTTATTATATATATATATATATATATATATATATATATATATATATATATATATATATATATATATATATATATATATATATTGTTCTGCGACCTGTACAGCTGTCCCACTAGCTCAGCTGCAATACCAGATACAAGAAAAAGATAAAAAAGGCAATGTCTCTACAATATGGCAGCCATGTTTTTTTTCTCATTCTGGACAACCCTTTTAATTCGATAAGTTGTCTTTCTCGATAGCCATTATTTCAATCCTACAGCCGCCCTCTGAGAACCTGTCGCCTTATTTTTAGCTTATCCGTCCCTTACAATCTCCTTCATTATTTATTATCTGGCTTTTGTGATTAAAAGCGTACAATGCCATTCGTCTTTCTCCAACCTTGGAAGATTTGCTTTCCGTTTAGGGGATATCATTCTCCTAGATTAGACTATTGATTGGGTGTTGTAATTACCTGTTTCTGTCCAGCCATTATATCACTGATATCGGCAATAAGAGGACCCGGCGTCTTCACTCTGACCTGGGCTTTGTCATAGGGGGATTGTACCGGGGTCAGCAGGTTATTTGGCCTGTAAATGTACAATGCATTGGAGAAACCCCAGGGAAGGTTCCTACCAACTGAAGAGGCCTTGTTTTTACTTCTGAGAAGTGTTTCATTTAGAAGGTATTGATTGCTGATGGTATACATAATACATGGTTTATTTTCTGTAAGTCGACACAGACAGAAAGGCTAACATGGGAAGATTTATTTAGGAAAAGAAAATATAGAAAAAAAAAAAGTAGCATAATGATAAAAATGTATCTCCGTTCTATCCATCCATCCAACCAGCCATCCATCCATCCATCCATCCATCCATCAATCTAGCCATTCATCAATCCAGTAACCAACCATCAAATCCAGTCAGCCAGCCATCAATTCATCCAGCCAGCCATCCATTCATCCAGCCAGTCATCCATTCATCCAGCCAGCCATCCATTCATCCAGCCAGTCATCCATTCATCCAGCCAGCCATCCATTCATCCAGCCAGCCATCCATTCATCCAGCCAGCCATCCATTCATCCAGCCAGCCATCCATTCATCCAGCCAGCCATCCATTCATCCAGCCAGCCATCCATTCATCCAGCCAGCCATCCATTCATCCAGCCAGCCATCCATTCATCCAGCCAGCCAGCCATCCATTCATCCAGCCAGCCATCCATTCATCCAGCCAGCCATCCATTCATCCATCCAGCCAGCCATTAAGCCAGCCATCCATCCATCTAGCCGGCCAGCCATTCAGCCAGCCAGTAATCCATTCATCAAGCCAGCCAGCCATTCAGCCAGTCATCCATCTAGCCAGTCATTCATCTAGCCAGTCATTCAGGCAGCCATCCATCAATCTAGCCAGCCAGCCATCCATCCAGCCAGCCAGCCATCCATCCAGCCAGCCAGCCATCCATTCAGCCAGCCAGCCATCCATCCATCCAGCCAGCCATCCATTCATCCAGCCAGCCAGCCAGCCATTCAACCATTCATCCAGCCAGCCAGTCATTCATCCAGCCAGCCAGCCACTCATCCAGCCAGCCATCCATTCATCCAGCCAGCCATCCATTCATCCAGCCATCCATCCAGCCATCCATCCATTCATCCAGCCATCCATCCATTCATCCAGCCATCCATCCATTCATCCAGCCAGCCATCCATTCATCCAGCCAGCCATCCATTCATCCAGCCAGCCATCCATCCATTCATTCATCCAGCCAGCCATCCATTCATCCAGCCAGCCATCCATTCATCCAGCCAGCCATCCATTCATCCAGCCAGCCATCCATTCATCCAGCCAGCCATCCATTCATCCAGCCAGCCATCCATTCATCCAGCCAGCCATCCACCCATCTAGCCAGCCATCCATCCATCCATCTAGCTTGCAAGCCAGCCATCCATTCATCCAGCCAGACATCAATTCAGCCAGCCAGGTAGCCATCCATCCAGCCAGCCAGCCATCCATTCAGCCAGCTAGCCATCCATCCATCTATACATCCACTCTGACATTAAAATTTCAGCACCTAGAAGGAAGAGACAAGTCTGGGGATGCTGCAGGCAATGTTTGCACATTTCGGAGTATGCAGCATGATCCACAGTAGCACAAGCAACATACAGTCTGGCATTGTAATGTTTAAAAATGGCTCTGGCGCTGGCTTACAACACGAAAACATCATGCCACATGTTGAATGTGCTCCCATGGCCTGCAGGATTTTCCATCAAGCACATCTGGGACATCATTGGTAGGCAATTATAAAAGAGCTGCCAGCAGTGGATCTTGAGGATTTGTTGAAGAGCACTCAGTGCGGAAGTAGATTCCTCAGACAGCCATTAATAACCTCCCTGTCAGCAGCCAGGGTGTGTGAGAATTTCTCTATGAGATCCTGTAGACGAGTACCCTTAAAATGATTATTTTTTTAAAAGTGAATTTGGGTTTGAACCAAAGATTGATGTGCCATATCCCCACTCAAAGTAGGTAAATGCATTCATGCCGCGACTTACAAGTTGTTATGACAGCAACACACAAGTCGCCAACCACGATTGGACGTCACATCTGTTTTTAGAAACTAGTGGATGTGCGCAGAGTAAATTATGACAGCCATAGAACAGACTGCCCCTCAATGTCACACTGACTTGTTCTTGGTTAGCAGGTTGCTGAAAAGAGAAGCTTTGGTATCCAAATTGTGCACGGTAAAAGGTGCAGAAACAAGAGGGATTGGGCGGGCGAGGAGACATTGTGCAACAAATGGATGGAAGCTTTACATAATGAGGTGGGATGTCACGTGGATATCCCATCTTTAGTTATAGTCCCGACTCTAATTCCCATAAACACAGGGGATGCGGCTGCAGCACGGATTTACATGGGCAGTGATGCCATACATAGTATCATAGTATCATAGTATCATAGTTTTTAAGGTTGAAGGGAGACTCTAAAGCGGGCTTTACACGCTACGACATCGCTAATGCGGAGTCGTTGGGGTCACGGAATTCGTGACGCACATCCGGCCGCATTAGCGATGCCGTTGCGTGTGACATCGATAAGCGATTTTGCATCGTTGCAAAAACGTGCAAAATCGCTAATCGGCGACACGGGGGTCCATTCTCAAATCTCGTTACTGCAGCATTAACGAGGTAGTTCCTCGTTCCTGCGGCAGCACACATCGCTGCGTGTGACGCCGCAGGAACGAGGAAGCTCCCCTTACCTGCCTCCCGGCCGCTATGCGGAAGGAAGGAGGTGGGCGGGATGTTACGTCCCGCTCATCTCCGCCCCTCCGCTGCTATTGGGCGGCGGTTCAGTGACGTTTCAGTGACGTCGCTGTGACGCCGCACGGACCGCCCCCTTAGAAAGGAGGCGGTTCGCCGGTCACAGCGACGTCGCCGGACAGGTAAGTATGTGTGACGGCTGTGGGCGATGTTGTGCGGCACGGGCAGCGATATGCCCGTGTCGCGCAACAGATGGGGGCGGGTACCCACACTAGCGATATCGGGACCGATATCGCAGTGTGTAAAGTAGCCTTAAGTCCATCTAGTTCAACCCGTAGCCTAACATGTTGATCCAGAGGAAGGCAAAAAAACCCCCAATGTGGCAAACAAGTTCCAATGGGGAAAAAATTTCCTTCCTGACTCCACATCCGGCAATCAGACTAGTTCCCTGGATCAATACCCTGTCATAAAATCTAATATACATAACTGGTAATATTACATTTTTCAAGAAAGGCATCCAGGCTCTGCTTAAATGTTAGTAGTGAATCACTCATTACAACATCATGCGGCAGAGAGTTCCACAGTCTCACTGCTCGTACAGTAAAGAATCCTCGTCTGTGATTATGATTAAACCTTCTTTCCTCAAGACGTAGCGGATGCCCCCGTGTTCCAGTCGCAGGCCTAGGTGTAAAAAGATCTTTGGAAAGGTCTCTGTACTGTCCCCTCATATATTTATACGTTGTGATTAGATCCCCCCTAAGCCTTCGTTTTTCCAAACTAAATAACCCCAAGTTTAATAACCTGTCTTGGTATTGCAGCCCACCCATGGTATTGCAGCCCACCCACCCATACAGGAAAAAGGAAACAAAAACAACAGTAATGTGCCACCTTTGCTATAAGAATTAATGGTGAGCACCATCGATCACAAAATGATGGCACGTACAAGGCAAAAGCCATTACTCTGGAAGATGGAAAAATCCTTTTAATTAACGATTGTTTACAGCCGAGATGCATTTTAATAGGCACAATTTAAATGGCCCTAAAATCACGGCACTGCCAGCCGCCCGAGAAGGCAAAATAAATCCTGCGATTGGAGAATAAACTGTTTGGTAGAGTTGATCCTTTCAGGTGTCAGTAGTTCTTCTGTTTTCTATACCTGTTAATGGTTAATGGGCTGTGATTTCGACGCTGGGTGTAAATAAAACCGCTTCGTTTCAGTTATCGCCCACAGTCATATAAGCCTATAATGTGAGCGTGGTGCTAGTACCAAACAATGGTGCCAGCTGGCAGGATTAACGAGCAACGGCAAAAACTAGCACAAGTATCTCGTGTACCAGACCTCGGTGTATGACACACTGCAGAAAATGAGGCGTTGATAGGATACGAAATCCACAATGTCTCAGGCAGCGAAGCCAAAACCTATAACAATTAATGGTGGCCATATATATTCATGGGGCTTGTCCGGGACGGCTCAGTTCAGCATGGGAGGTGAGCGACACTAAAGGGGGCTTTACACGCAACGACATCGCTAACGAGATGTTGTTGGGGTCACGGAATTCGTGTCGCACATCTGGACTCATTAGCGACGTTGTTGCGTGTGAAACGCCGGAACGACCATTAATAATCAAAATTACTCACCATATCGTTGATCGTTGACACGTCGTTCTAATCTCAAATATCGTTGTTGTTGCAGGACGCAGGTTGTTAGTCGTTCCTGCGGCAGCACACAACGCTATGTGTGACATCGCAGGAACGAGGAACAGCATCGTACCTGCGGCTGCCGGCAATGAGGAAGGAAGGAGGTGGGTGGGATGTTCCGGTCGCTCATCTCCGCCCCTCCGCTTCTATTGGGTGGCCGCTTAGTGACGCCGCTGTGATGCCAAACAAACCTCCCCCGTAGAAAGGAGGCGGTTCGCCGGCCACAGCCACGTCGCTAGGCAGGTAAGTATGTGTGACGGGTGTAAGCGATGTTGTGCACCACGGGCAGCGATTTGCCCGTGACGCACAACCGACAGGAGCGGGTACTTTTACCAGCGCCATCGCTAGCGATGTCGCTGTGTGTAAAGTGGCCTTCATGACATCAATATTGAACGGGGCAGATATAGAAATCATTGAGCCCCATATTGGAAGTCCTAATTGGGCCTATACATCCTACAAAAAAAAAAAATTGGATGGAGAAGGCACAGGGTACCAAGCATAGGCACAGCCATAAAAGTGGATACCTCCTAGAAAAGGACATCTATTACTACACACTAACAGGTGACCCTACTGAAGCCCCTTAGATATCTCCCCACTTTGATACCCTTGCATAGCCCACATGGAGTGTGATGCCCCTAAAAATGCCTCCTTACAAAATTTGCCCACACAGGACCCCCCATGCATTATATGATGTCCATCACATTGCCCCTTGTATAGTATGATGCTGCCACAGGGCTCACACTACAGAATAATGCTCCAACAGCCTCCCAAACCGTATGACATCCCCAAAGATACCTCACCCACACTCAGCTAAATTAAGGTAAGCCAAATAAGAAGGAAGGGCCTTACTTGCGTCCGGTGTGCCGGGTGAGTCTTATGATCAGCTTCCGAGCTTCATCTAAACTTGACTGTGTTTCCTTCACAAATGAAATGGGTTTCTGCAGTCCGTGCTTCTCCAGGATCTCAGACACACTGCCAATGCAAGCAAGATTACTAGATCACTAATAAACATTGGCGGCCAACAATATAGAAGGGTCACGATTAACACGTTAATATATACAGTTTCACGTATTATAATATAAGTACGATACTATATGAAGTCATTAGCGCCAGGAAGGCATAAAACAAAAGCCAAAAACAATAAACTTAAAGCTTTTTAAAAAGTAAAAAAAAAATGAAAAAAAGTCTTTTTTAAAGGTAAGAGCAACCTAAGAGAATACACAGCACCGGCTCGTCTTATAGGAGCACAATTTGGATGGATTTCCTGGACTGACCGCCAATCTAACGAACCTTACTTTAGTCCTGGTTATGAGATTGACGGCCGGACCGGTGACTGTAATGCGAATATGAATCTGACCATGAACACAAGAGAAATCAGATTGAACAGTCCTTATATTCCTAATGGAGACAAATCTGCACATCTCTCCAAAAAGAGTGTCCATGTTATTGGGGACAAATGGAATGTTTCATAGTTAAAAAAAAGTCGACTCAACATAAATTTGGTCTGTTTTAAAGGGGGTACTCCTACTTCAACTACTTTATGACATATTCATAGGATATCTCAAAGACATCTGATAGGTGGAGAGTCTATGATGACCCACATTTCGGTAAGCAATAGTCCCTTATACCCACTTTCGAGGCATCGCTTACCCCAGACCAGTCCAGTTGCAGTACCTGGAATCAAATCCTCAGGGTATGATTGATCATTACTATCCAAGTCATTCTAGTACGGCTACGAGTTTTGTGCTTGATGTTTTTCTGAGCGTCCCTTCCCGAGCATACGTGGTCAACCGGCTTCGTCAGCACACTGCAATAGTCCAGAAAACTGTAGCGATGCTCAAGAAAGGACACATCACAAAGGACAGTTTAAGTGATGACGCCCGTACCACACCCCAGAATACACTCACTCTATATCTATATATATATATATATATACACACACACACACATATACATATATCTCTCTCTCTCATATATATATATTATATATACATACACACACATCCATCTATGTATATATATATATATATATATATATATATATATATATATACATATATACATACATACATACATACAAACACACACACACACATGCATATATCTCTCTCATATATATATATTCATATATATATATATATATATATATATATATATGTGTGTATATATATATATATATATATATACACACACATTCATATATATATATATATTCATATTATATATATAGATAGATGTGTATGCATTATATACTATATACATACACACACACACACACACACACACATACACACATACACACACACACACACACACACACACATATACACCGTATCCAATGTATTCATCTATGTGTATTTTTTATTTTTATACACTTTTTGTTTTTAGGGGTACAAAGGGACCATAAGACCACTTCGGGGATTGCTGATAAGACCAAAAAAGAAAAAAAAACGAATACGAAGGTCTATAATGTATACAAAATATTTTATTAATTAAAACCATTTAATCTCAAGAGACACAGCCGGAGCTGGACAATAGGCGTCACAATCCATACAATCATATCATCCCTGTCTCAAAGTTCAATATAAATATGGAGTAGATATATAAAAATATAAAACTGAAGAATGTATCACAACATTATATATGATCAACCATATAGGAGTTCATCAAGTTATATCTCAAAACAATAGATGTATAGATACAATAAAATACATTATCAGTTAGTCATAGAGCGATAAGTATATAGATAAGCAAATCTTGGACCAATACATAAATGTGTCCAAGAATTATGGTTACTGAACAAACAAAAAGTGCAAAATAAATAAAAAAGGAGAGAGGAGAGGACAGTGTGTATACTATATATATATATATATATATATCTAAATAGTTAAAAGAACAGCCAAAACTCCATAGATGGATGTATGGAGAGAGTTAATGGTATTAACACTACTTAGAAAGGGAGGGGGGAGGGGGAGGTGATACGTTCCCCAAATGATATACTTATATTCTCCATCTTGAGAGTATCTATACAGAAATGTATTAACACTCTGGGACAAGGGGTAAATTAGAGAGCAAAAAGAGCCCTTATTGAATGATACCAGGGACAGTGGCTGTGACAAGGATAACGATATGCAAGTCTATTAGTCATGTAATAAGATTAGAGTTAAGTAAACACTGCAGCCTTGTCAGGTGCCACTATGATAATTGCTGCTGCATAGACTGAATGCCCTATTCAGAGGCAGAGGCAGAACAAAGCCTGTGACCTGTACACTGATGCCTTATCAGGAGCGCTGGTGAGAACAAGGAAGTACAAGCAGGCACATTACCTGATAGCTGCAAATGTCACCAGACACTGATACAGGATTGTGACACTCCCTGATGCTGGCGTTTCGGCGCTTCCTTCTTCAAAGGGAAAGAAGGAACTGCCGAAACGCCAGTGTCGGGGAGCGTCACAATCCTGTATCAGTGTCTGGTGACATTTGCAGCTATCAGGTAATGTGCCTGCTTGTACTTCCTTGTTCTCACCAGCGCTCCTGATACGGCGTCAGTGTACAGGTCACAGGCTTTGTTCTGCCTCTGCCTCTGATTAGGGCAGGGTTCCCCAACTCCAGTCCTCGAGGGCCACCAACAGTGCATGTTTTCAGGATTTCCTTAGCATTGCATGGGTGTTGGAATCATCAACTGTGCAGGTGATTGAATTATCACATGTGCAATACTAAGGAAATCCTGAAAACATGCACTGTTGGCGGCCCTTGAGGACTGGAATTGGGGACCCATGGATTAGGGCATTCAGTCTATGCAGCAGTAATTATCATAGTGGCACCTGACAAGGCTGCAGTGTTTACTTACCTCTAATCTTATTACATGACTAATAGACTTGCATATTGTTATCCTTGTCACAGTCACTGTCCCTGGTATCATTCAATAAGGGCTCTTTTTGCTCTCTGATTTACCCCTTGTCCCAGAGTGTTAATACATTTCTGTATATATATACTTATATTCTCCATCTTGAGAGTCTATCATTTGGGGAACTTATCACCTCCCCCTCCCCCCTCCCTTTCTAAGTACTGGTAATCTGGTAATATCATTAACTCTCTAACTATTTAGATACATATACTGTATATATATATATATATATATATATATATATATATATATATATATATATATATATATATATATATATATATATATATATATATATATACACACACACACACACATGCATACATATATATATATAGATATAAATAAATATATATATATATATATATATATATATATATATATATATATATATATATGTAGAGAGAGATATAAATATATATATATTATATATATATATATATATATATATATATATATATATATATATATATCTATATCTACATATATATATATATCTCTATCTATCTATATATCTATATATATATATACACACACTAGCTGTACTACCCGGCTACTCCCGGGTTAATAACTGCTGGTAACAAAATAGAATGTATTAACAAAAATGTATTCTACACACAAAACAAATAGGTATAAATGTAATTATAATGTATGTCTCCCCCTCTGTATATATCTCTGTCTCTCTCTCTATCTTTGTCTGTCTGTCTCTTTCCCTGTCTGTCTCTTTCTCCGTCTGTCTCAATCTCTTTCCCTGTTTGTCTATCTATCTCTTTCCCTGTCTGTCTATCTCTGTCACTTTCCCTGTGTCTGTCTCTTTACCTGTCTTTATCTGTCTCTTAACCTGTCTCTCCTTTTCCCTGTCTGTCTCTTTCCCGCTCTTTCCCTGTCAGTCTCTTTCCCTCTGTCTCTTTCCCTCTGTCTCTTTCCCTGTGTCTGTCTCTTTACCTGTCTTTGTCTGTCTCTTACCCTGTCTGTCTCTTTCCCTCTCTTTCCATGTCTGTCTGTTTCCCTGTGTCTGTCTCTTTGTCTGTGTCTGCCTCTTTCCCTGGCTGCATTGTGACACGCCAACATTCCATATAAGGGCGTGGCTGCGCATTCTTCTGAAGTTCTGGCTGCACTGTGGCTCCCAGATCCATTCGCTGTACTACCCGGCTTCGCCTGGGTTAATAACTGCTGTCAACAAAATAGAATGTATTAACAAAAATGTATTCTACACACAAAACAAATAGGTATAAATGTAATTATAATGTATGTCTCCCCCTCTGTATATATCTCTCTGTCTCTCTCTCTATCTTTCCCTGTCTGTCTCTTTCCCTGTCTGTCTCTTTCCCTGTCTGTCTCTTTCCCTGTCTGTCTCTTTCCCTGTCTGTCTCTTTCCCTGTCTGTCTCTTTCCCTGTCTGTCTCTTTCCCTGTCTGTCTCTTTCCCTGTCTGTCTCTTTCCCTGTCTGTCTCTTTCCCTGTCTGTCTCTTTCCCTGTCTGTCTCTTTCCCTGTCTGTCTCTTTCCCTGTCTGTCTCTTTCCCTGTCTGTCTCTTTCCCTGTCTGTCTATCTATCTCTTTCCCTGTCTGTCTCTTTCCCTGTCTGTCTCTTTCCCTGTCTGTCTCTTTCCCTGTCTGTCTATCTATCTCTTTCCCTGTCTGTCTATCTCTGTCACTTTCCCTGTATCTGTCTCTTTACCTGTCTTTATCTGTCTCTTAACCTGTCTCTCCTTTTCCCTGTCTGTCTCTTTCCCGCTCTTTCCCTGTCAGTCTCTTTCCCTCTGTCTCTTTCCCTGTGTCTGTCTCTTTACCTGTCTTTGTCTGTCTCTTACCCTGTCTGTCTCTTTCCCTCTCTTTCCATGTCTGTCTGTTTCCCTGTGTCTGTCTCTTTGTCTGTGTCTGTCTCTTAACCTGTCTCTCTCTTTCCCTCTCTTTCCCTGTCAGTCTGTCTCTTTGTCTGTGTCTGCCTCTTTCCCTGGCTGCATTGTGACACGCCAACATTTCATATAAGGGCGTGGCTGCGCATTCTTCTGAAGTTCTGGCTGCACTCTAGCTCCGAGCTCCATTCGCTTTAATGGAGGCAGGTTTTTTTGGCGAATAACTGTAAAGAGCGGGGGTAAAATTTCCCCTCAAAACATAGCCTATGACGCTCTCGGGGTCCAGATATAGATATATATACATACATACATACATACATACATACATATATATATACATATATATATATACATATATATATATATATATATATATATATATACGCATGTTATATATATATATATATAAATATATATATATATATATATATATATATATATATATATATATATATATATATATATATATATATATATATATATATATATATATATATATATATATACACACACACACATTCAGTAACCATAATTCTTGGTCCCAGAGTGTTAATACATTTCTGTATAGATAGACTCTCAAGATGGAGAATATAAGTATATCATTTGGGGAACGTATCACCTCCCCCTCCCTTTCTAAGTAGTGTTAATACCATTAACTCTCTCCATCCATCCATCTATGGAGTTTTGGCTGTTCTTTTAACTATTTAGATATATATATATATATATATATATATATATATATATATATATATATATATATATATATATATATATATATATATATATATATATATATATATATATATATATATAGTATACACACTGTCCTCTCCTCTCTCCTTTTTTATTTATTTTGCACTTTTTGTTTGTTCAGTAACCATAATTCTTGGACACATTTATGTATTGGTCCAAGCTTTGCTTATCTATATACTTATCGCTCTATGACTAACTGATAATGTATTTTATTGTATCTATACATCTATTGTTTTGAGATATAACTTGATGAACTCCTATATGGTTGATCATATATAATGTTGTGATACATTCTTCAGTTTTATATTTTTATATATCTACTCCATATTTATATTGAACTTTGAGACAGGGATGATATGATTGTATGGATTGTGACGCCTATTGTCCAGCTCCGGCTGTGTCTCTTGAGATTAAATGGTTTTAATTAATAAAATATTTTGTATACATTATAGACCTTCGTATTCGGTTTTTTCTTTTTTGGTCTTATCAAGAAAGGACACGTAGACAGCAGGTTGTGCGCATGCACAAAAAAAAATCACAGCAGCGTTCAAACAACTCGAGGAGCAGCGGGAAAGTCAATCATGGCCGGGAGGAGTGAATCTAGGTAATGAGTCCAGACCACATTGAGGGAGGAGATGCTCTGCTGGACTAGTCCTCATCCATTTGCATATGGTGATTGCGAAGATAAAAGTTGTTTTGGCACAAATATAAAAGGTGGGCCTCGGACAAGAAGGACAATACTAGAAGGCAAAAAGAGGCAGTGTTACGGTAGCATTTTGCCAGTGTTGGGGGCCTTACAGGTTATCTTTAAATAGCTTTTGCTCAACAGTCATTATTTTAAGGGGTTGTCCACTACTTTTACATTGATTGCCTATCCTTAGGATAGGTCATCACTGTCTGATTGGCTGGGGTCCTACACCCACCACCCCCACTGATAAGCTGATCCCAGCAACAAGAAATACTCAGTTGTGGAGCTGCTCTGTTCTCTAATCGAGGCCACAGCCGGTTACTGCACAGCTGCCTCCCATGCAAATCAATAGGAGGTGGATCTGCATTATCCAGCCGCTATAAGAAGACAGGGCAGCTCCGGAGCGAGGCATTTCCGTCTGCCTGCTGCCGACAACAGCTAATTGGCCGGGGTATGGGGTGTTATACCCCAGCCAATCCTACATTAATGACCTGTCCTAATGATAGGCAATCAATGTAAAAGTGGACAACCTCTTTAAGATTAAACTGGACATACCTCAATCATTAAGGCTTCCATATCCCGTAGACCATAGGTGCACAACCTGCGGTTTCCAACCATATGGATAGAAAAATGCTTATCTGACAGATTAACTATATAAGAGCAGCCACACAGAGGAGTAGTGGCTGCAGCTGAGGAGCAGTAGCTGGCAAGTACTAATGGTGGACTATATAGACCTCTCCGCATGTCTCATACATCAGAAGAATGGCGTCAAAGCGTTTCGCACTTCAGTAAGTAGTATGTGAATTAGACAGGGGGCTTCAGTGTCTGTGGGTCGCTTTACTGCGGGTTATGTAAGTTCTGAAACACTAGACAATAAGGGAAGAATCCATGATTAGAGTTGAGCGAGTACCTAACTATTAGTACTTGCTATACTCCTAACGAATAATGTCTAATACTCGCGTATGCATTCCGAATAGCGTGTGCAATGCAAGTCAATGGGGTATACTCGCAAAGTAACGAGTAACCCAAATGCTGTATTATTCGTTCAAGTAGTAACTAGTACGGCATCCGGGTTACCCATTACGTTGCGAGTTTTCTCCATTGACTTGCATTGCACACGCTATTTGGAACGAATACAGGAGTAGTAGACCGTACTCATTATGAGTATAGCAAATAGGAATAGTTAGGCATTCGCTCAACGCTATCCATGATGTATTGTAGATAGCCATGTGCCTACATGACCTCTTCCTCTTTAGGGCCTACTCAGTATTTATGAGGATTTAAAGGCAACCTGTCACTGGATGTTTATAATACTCACTTAACGGTCGGTGCGGTGCAGACTGGTCAGATGGGTGTTTCCGTTCTACGGGTCCGCCCCTCCTCTTTCAGCCATCTTTGTCCTCCTTCTTCTGAAGCTAGTGTGGAAGACGCATTCTACGTCATGCACACTAGCCGGCATAGAAGTCCCGCGCAGGCGCACTAAAATACTTTGGGGCAGATCAAAGTGCACCTACGCAGGACCTCAATGCCGGCTAGTGTGTATGACGTAGAACGCGTCATCTACACTAGCTTCAGAAGGAGGACAAAGATGGCCGAAAGAGGAGGTGCGGGACCCGGAGAACGGAGACACCCATCCGACCAGTTTGCACTGCAACAACCGTTAGGCGAGTATTATAAACATTCGGTGACAGGTTCCCTTTAAACTGTAAAGCTATCAGTTACTGAGAAATGTTCAGAATAACATAAAAAAATAACCAGTACTGTGTGCAGTAAACAAGCTGTTCCTATTCCGATCAGTCAGAAACATACTCAATGCAGTTTGTGATGTGGATTTAGGAGCAGAATCTATTTCTAAATCCTCGTCAAAAACCTCTGTATGATTGTGCTATGAGGATACATTCCCAACAATTAGTTTTTTGGGGGATTTTTTAATGACGCAGATTTTATGAATTATTTATGGACGTATTAGATAAAGTATTACTTGTGGATTTTTTTGTTCATTATGTTTTTGAATCTTTTTGGTGTTTCGTAGTATTTAGCAAAACTTTATTGATATAGTCATGTGTGGAATTTTATTTATTTATTTTTTTTATCTGTGGCTTTTCCACATCTAATCCAATTCTATGTCGAAAATCCGCCCATAGAAACTCAGCGCACCCGCAGAAGAAATTGAAATGTTGCTAACTTGACACACTAGTAGAGGGTCATCTTATCTTTACAAAAAAAAAAAAGACTGTGGAGGTAAGATTGCTTTCACACATCCGGTTTTTGCAGTGCAGCACAATACGGCGCTTTGCAGAAAAAAACACAACCGTTTTTTTATTTTCCGCCGGTTGAGTTTTTTACGCATAGACTTGCATTAGCGCCGTATTGTGCCGCATGGGCTAATAGCCGGATGGAACGTTGCCTGGCACGTTTTTTTGTGCGGCGAAAAAAAAACACATCGCGCCGGATTCGGCGCGATTTACAGTGCAAGCCTATGGACGCCGGATGCGGTTTTTTGCACTGTGCATGCTCAGTATCAAGCCGCATCCGTCAAAAAACGGACGGGCCGCATGGAAAAACGTATGCAACGGATCCGTTTTTTTTCACCGCATCCGTTGCATAGGTTTTTGAGCCGGATTGAGCCGCACTGCAAAAACCGTATGTGTGAAAGCAGCCTAAGAGTCCTGGAAGTAGAATTTCTACCTACCGGACGTTTATAGTATATATTCTCGATTTGCCATACATAAGACCCCTTTAATTTTAAGTGCGGACCAGGATTAGTTCAGTATGACAGTGTGGTCCTTTGACCCAAAAATTATTTTATTTTCTGGGAAATACTTTTCCACCAGAGGAGTCTGAAAGTAGATCTTACACACAGGAACGCTCGGCGTGTGTATGGGGGTCTCGGACGACATCTATTGTGTATAGGGGGCCTTACATAAGAGAAAATATTAAGGCTAAAAAAAAATGAAAGAACTAGCAGAAGAGAAAACAAGAATAACATCAGCCATGTATTTAAGTGTGGTCTTTGCAGACGGTCTTCCAATGTCACCCGGTCACCTGGGACACACGGACACAAAGCAACTTCTTCAAGGTCAGGAAGAGACGACCGTAGGATACAGATCAGAGTCTCCAGCAAGTCTCCGAGTGTCATTGTTATTCAGGCGGGTGTGTAACCACTGAGCTAATCCATCTATCTGCTGTAACTAGATAATGAAGCTGTACATTTAATAAAGTGACTTAATTTCCACCACCTGCACTTCCCATATGGAAAGCTGCCAGAAGACAGGCAAAATAAAGTTGTGAATAAAAACAGATTATAAAGTAAATTAACGTGTAAGCTAAATCTACCGGCAGGAAGAAAAACATCATGTGACATACGGAGGGAGAGCAATGTGAGGCGCAGGGATATTCCTTCCCATAAACTAATGTGGATAGAACTGCTTTTAGGGGTCAAAAATGCACTATGTCACAAGATTGGAGAGGTCAGCCATGTCTGGGTACCATGAATATGGGAACACACTTTGCAAGGGAAAGAGTGGGAGCAAGGGCACGGAAGGGGGGAGGGGGAGAAAGGGCACGGGAGGAGGGACAGAAAGGGCACGGGAGGAGGGACAGAAAGGGCACGGGAGGAGGGACAGAAAGGGGACGGGAAAAGGGACAGAAAGGGGACGGGAGGAGGGGCAGAAAGGGGACGGGAGGAGGGGCAGAAAGGGGACGGGAGGAGGGACAGAAAGGGCACGGGAGGAGGGACAGAAAGGGCACGGGAGGAGGGACAGAAAGGGCACGGGAGGAGGGACAGAAAGGGCACGGGAGGAGGGGCAGAAAGGGCACGGGAGGAGGGGCAGAAAGGGCACGGGAGGAGGGGCAGAAAGGGCACGGGAGGCGGGGCAGAAAGGGCACGGGAGGCGGGGCAGAAAGGGCACGGGAGGAGGGACAGAAAGGGCACGGGAGGAGGGAAAGAAAGGGCACAGGAGGAGAAAAAGGGCACAGGAGGAGAAAAAGGGCACGGGAGGAGGGAAAGAAAGGGCACAGGAGGAGGGAAAGAAAGGGCACGGGAGGAGGGAAAGAAAGGGCACGGGAGGAGGGAAAGAAAGGACACGGGAGGAGGGAAAGAAAGGACACGGGAGGAGGGAAAGGGCACGGGAGGAGGGAAAGAAAGGGCACGGGAGGAGGAAAAGAAAGGTCACGGGAGGAGGAAAAGAAAGGTCACGGGAGGAGCAAAAGAAAGGTCACGGGAGGAGCAAAAGAAAGGTCACGGGAGGAGGAAAAGAAAGGTCACGGGAGGAGCAAAAGAAAGGTCACGGGAGGAGCAAAAGAAAGGTCACGGGAGGAGCAAAAGAAAGGGCACGGGGGA
This sequence comes from Anomaloglossus baeobatrachus, assembly GCF_048569485.1. NCBI lineage: Eukaryota > Metazoa > Chordata > Amphibia > Anura > Aromobatidae > Anomaloglossus > Anomaloglossus baeobatrachus. Next base: position 630,457,118 of record NC_134355.1, read on the forward strand.
GGAAAAGAAAGGTCACGGGAGGAGGGAAAGAAAGGGCACGGGAGGAGGGAAAGAAAGGGCACGGGAGGAGGGAAAGAAAGGGCATGGGAGGAGCAAAAGAAAGGTCACGGGAGGAGCAAAAGAAAGGTCACGGGAGGAGGAAAGGAAAGGGCACGGGGGAGGAAAAAAAAGGGCACGGGAGGAGGGAAAGAAAGGGCACGGGGGAGGAAAAGAAAGGGCACGGGAGGAGGGAAAGAAAGGGCACGGGAGGAGGGAAAGAAAGGGCACGGGAGGAGGGAAAGAAAGGGCACGGGGGAGGAAAAGAAAGGGCACGGGAGGAGGGAAAGAAAGGGCACGGGAGGAGGGAAAGAAAGGGCACGGGAGGAGGGAAAGAAAGGGCACGGGAGGAGGGAAAGAAAGGGCACGGGAGGAGCAAAAGAAAGGGCACGGGAGGAGCGAAAGAAAGGGCACGGGAGGAGCGAAAGAAAGGGCACGGGAGGAGCGAAAGAAAGGGCACGGGAGGAGGGAAAGAAAGGGCACGGGAGGAGGGAAAGAAAGGGCACGGGAGGAGGGAAAGAAAGGGCACGGGAGGAGGGAAAGAAAAGGCACGAGAGGAGGGAAAGATAGGGCACAGGCGAGGACGAAAGGGCAAGGAGAGGGAAGGAAAGGAAAGTAATTCCTTGCTGGAAGAAGGACACCAGATGACCAAAGTTCTAAAATTACTGCCAATATCCAGATACCGAAACCAGAACAGATCGAAGCTTAGATTGATGATTAATATCTGTCTAGAGACTTGTATCTCTCTGTTCTGAAGGAGAATCATCTGCCTTCGCTGGGTGCAGGTTCTCATTAGGAGTCCTAAGAAATTGTGATTTGGTTTCAAACACAGCAAACTAAACTCTCTGGTAAATTGGAGGAGAGATTTTCAATTAAAAAAGTGTTGCAGCGTATCTGTGAATAAAGGAGATGAAGATGAATCGCTGAAAATCTAGAAGTTTCTGTCAGTCAGGTTCATGAAAGCAGAGCCTCAATTCCAGAGGAAAAAGAAAGCCTGCGGAGACACCATCACATGTTTCTCAACGCTGGCAGGAAACTAGCCAGGTCTTTCACCGGGAAGGAACAACCACGGGAAGGGCAGTCTCCAGTCAAGGAGACCACCTATGTCAAACATGGTATCCATCCACAGACAGCTGTTTCGGGGTATTTTCCCCTCATCAGTGTGGAGTAGGAAACTGGCTAGTGGGAGCAATGCCTAGTAGAAGACTACATAAGCAAGGATGATTGACCTTAGGGAGATCAAAATCCAACACCGCGGAGACACCATCACGTGTTTCTCAACGTGATGGTGTCACGTGATGGTGCCACCTATGATGCCAAACATAGGTGGTCTCCTTGACTGGAGACTGCCCTTCCCGTGGTTGTTCCTTCCCGGTGAAAGACCTGGCTAGTTTCCTGCCAGCGTTGAGAAACATGTGATGGTGTCTCCGCAGGCTTTCTTGTTTTGAATATTTCCCAGGGGGCATTGCTCTAGAATCACTGCGTTGAGAAACACGTGATGGTGTCTCCGCGGTGTTGGATGTTGATCTCCCTAAGGTCAACCATCCTTGCTTATGTAGTCAATTCCAGAGGAAGCCTGTAATAGGGGCCATGGTGTTTGTTATGCAGCTCTCCAAAATATAAATATACTAAGTAATAAGGGGAACTTTTAACAATTTAACAGTAGAGCGCACCAGAGAGTATTTTGATGACAAGGACGAGGTCTGCCTCACACAGCGAGCCCGTACCTTCATATAACGGGCAGAATGAAAAATGAGCAGATTTCCGGCCCTGCGCGGCTCCTTCTCGCAGACGTCTCGTATTATCAGACATCAGGCTTCCTCAGGCCTTGTGCCACAAACTTTATGAAAAAGATGATATTTATGATTTGATTCATTTTCTCGTTCGGAGAGTTTATCACTAAATCAAAAATACAGTCCTATCAAAAAACATTTTTTTGCAAATACTAAGCGAAAAGCGACAGTGAACAAGGCCGTGATGCCCAATACTGAGGAATTTAACGCTTTACTGAAAGACGTTCTTCAACCTCAATTAAAAAGTTGTTTGACAGTAATTTAAATTGCTTGAAACATGAAAAAAAAAAAGAAATTTCTTAGCTTTTTGTCCCACTTACTGCTGCAATCAAATCTGTGCTGCTGAAGGGTGGGAACCTGAAAGATCAGTCCCCTTCCCCCGCTGGCAGCTGGCAATTTAGTCCCTTTTAATTTCTCTTATAAATGACGTCTTTTCAGAATAGTCATAATACTGACAAAGCTCGGCTCTTTTCTTGATAAGCAGGGAAAAAAAAAAACAAAACATTTCCATTTGATGTTCTGGAGAGTACAAAGGATCTTTTGGCTGGCAGCTCTCCCTCCCGACTCCGCCATACACAGGACCGCTTGTCTCAGCCAAGTGCTCATGTTGTCTCTGGCACACCATCTGTCAGAATCAACTGCTCCCGCTAATCTCCAAATCTCTGTATTTTGACTACAGTAAGATGTTTTGTCAATGCTGCGGCCAATCACTGAGCTGAACTATATGAGAAGAGCCATTAAGGTCAGTGATGTTTGCTGTAGTTGTGATGTTACCACTGCAGCTAATCACTGAGCTCCATTACATCAGCAGAGCCTCTGAGGCCAGTGACATGCGTTCTAGTTGTCTTGTCAACACTGCAGCCAATCACTGAGCTCCCCTACATCAGCAGAGCCTCTGAGGTTTTCTGTAGTCATGAAGTCACCACTGCAGCCAATCACTGAGCTCACCTATATGAGCAGAGCCGCTAAGGTCAGTGATATTTGCTGAAGTCGTGATGTTACCACTGCAGCCAATCACTGAGCTCCTCTACATCAGCAGAGCCTCTGAGGCCAGTGACATGCGTTCTAGTTGTCATGTCAACGCTGCAGCCAATCACTGAGTTCCTCTACATCAGCAGAGCCTCTGAGACCAGTGACATGCACTCTAGTGGTGACGACACCATTGCGGCCAATCACTAAGCTCCTCTATATTAGCAGAGACGCTAAGGTCAGTGATGTTTGCTGTAGTCATCATGTCACTACAGCAGCCAATCACTGAGCTCTCCTACATTAGCAGAGACTCTGAGGCCAGTTATATGCGCTCTAGTCGTGAAGTCACTGCTACAACCAAAACACAGACAGACACCGGGGCAGTGGCGGGGAGGGATGAGCACCATTTATGTTTATTTACAAATATCCAATCGTATGGGTAACACTTTTAGGCTATGTGCGCACGTGTGCGCTCTGCACCGCACCTAAAAGGTGCGCTTCAGAGAACAGCTGAAAAGCTCCGTTCTGAAGCGCATGGTGCCGGCAGAGAACGTGCGCTCTGCCTGCAGCTCCTGCCATAGACAGAGCGGGGGCTGCCGGCAAAGCGCACGGAAGAAGTGACATGTCACTTCTTAGAACGCGCGCTTCGGGCAGTAGCCGAAGCGCTGCGCTCTAAGACGCCACGTGCGCACGGCCCCTGCACAATCTCCATAGATTATGCAGGGGACGCAGGACGCATGCAGTTACGCTGCGCTACAAAGAGCAGCGTAACTGCATGTAATTACGCAACGTGCGCACATAGCCTTATAGTAAGTGCAAAACCCCTGTAATTGAGCATGTGTTCCCTCAAGCACAAAAAATAATAATAGGTGCACATGCACATTGATATACGCTTTAAACACCAGGTTGTGTCACACTATATATTTAATTGTCATAACAAGCTATTTCTTTCCAAAATGGTCCATGCGACTGCTGCAAAGCATGACTAAATGGAGCGGCTCAGGATTGATGGCTGCCCCCCAAAAAATGAAGAAAAAAAAAAAATTTAGCTAAGTATTGGTAGAAAAAAAGTGATCAATTTTCTTTAGGTTATGTAATGCAGCAGATATTATTCTGTGTATTCAGGTATGGAAAATCCACTGCAATTTACAGCATCAAAATACCAATTTTAAAGGGAACCTGTCACCAGATTTAGGGCCTATAAGCTGCGGCCACCACCAGTGGTCTCTTATATACAGCATTCTAACATGCTTTATATAAGAGCCCAAGCCACTGTGTAGAATGTAAAAATCACTTTTAATACTCACATAGGAGGTCACTCCGTTGCAGACTGGTCGGATGGGTGTCTCCGTTCTCTGGGACCGGCGCCGCTTCTTTCGGCCATCTTTGTCTTCCTCCTTCTGAAGCCTGGGTACATGACACGTCCTACGTCATCCACACAAGCCAGCATTGGGGCCCTGCGCAGGTGAACTACAATACTTTGATCTGCCCTAAGCAGGGCAGATCAAAGTGCGCCTGTGCAGGGCCTCAATGCCGGCCTGTGCGGATGACGTAGGACGCGTCATGTACCCAGGCTTCAGAAGGAGGAAGACAAAGATGGCCGAAAGAAGCGGCGCCGGTCCCAGAGAACGGAGACACCCATCCAACCAGTCTGCAACGGAGTGACCTCCTATGTGAGTATTAAAAGTGATTTTTACATTCTACACAGCGGCCTGGGCTCTTATATAAAGCATGTTAGAATTCTGTATATAAGAGACCACTGGTGGTGGCCGCAGCTTATAGGCCCCAAATCTGGTGACAGGTTCCCTTTAACAAAAATCTGTCAGCAGTTTCTAAAAGTAAAGGTAGAGACCTTGATTCCAGCGATATAAGATTACCTTAATGGGCTCCTTGCTGCCACTTTGTGTCACTGAATGCTGAGCTCTGTATAATCCCATCCACACCTCTGATTGGCAGCTTTCTGTGTCCACTGTGCATAGGCAGAAAGCTGCTAATCAGTGGTGGGGCAGGGTTGGACTCCACAGCAGCAGGTTTACTAGTCCTCTAGTGATAATTTCCTGCTGATAAAAACAGTGATTTTATCAAAACTACAGCCAGCAGCTCATAATGTGACACATCATTGGAATCAGGACCTCCATGTCTACATTATGCTGCTCTCGGATTACGAGGTAATAACCTGGTGACAGATGTATCCGCTGTTCCCTATTTTCAATGCTAAAGTGGATTTAAACACAAAACCTTGATCCATGTCATGCCTGCGCATAATCTACAGAGGATCTAGGAGGGAAATCGAAGGCGAGTTACCTGAGGATTTGCTCGAGCTGATCCACCTTGTCATGTAGAGATTTCGTTACGTCGGTCTCCACGCTGGGAATAAGAAGAGAGACACAGTGATCAGATAGCTGCGGCCTGTAATTTCCTGCAGTTATTAATATGGCATTACTGAGCGACACAAACAATAAGCAATTCTCCGCTCCGCGCTCGCTTATGTCTCGGAGATTCGCACTGTCTTGCATCCCGGAGTTACTTTCTTGTGATGGAAGAAGAGAAAAAAAAAAGGACTTATGACCTGGATGGACAAACAATTAAATCTATCTAATAAATTCTGTATTCATAAGGGATCCAAACAGCAGAAGATCAACCAAATCTATAGACACGTCAGGTACGGATATAATAGGGTCTTGTGATGATGATGTCGATTTGCCAAAAAGAACGAGGCCACCAGATAGACGCCAAAACACAAATTCACCTAATAGCAATTTTTTGCAATTCTGACCAGTGTCACTTTATGAGGTTACAACTCTTAAACACTTCAAAGGATCCCAGTGATTCTGAGATCAAAGGATCCCAGTGATTCTGAGATCAAAGGATCCCAGTGATTCTGAAATCAAAGGATCCCAGTGATTCTGAAATCAAAGGATCCGAGTGATTCTGAGATCAAAGGATCCCGGTGATTCTGAGATCAAAGGATCCCAGTGATTCTGAGATCAAAGGATCCCGGTGATTCTGAGATCAAAGGATCCCAGTGATTCTGAGATCAAAGGATCCCAGTGATTCTGAGATCAAAGGATCCCGGTGATTCTGAGATCAAAGGATCCCGGTGATTCTGAGATCAAAGGATCCCAGTGATTCTGAGATCAAAGGATCCCAGTGATTCTGAGATCAAAGGATCCCGGTGATTCTGAGATCAAAGGATCCCAGTGATTCTGAGATCAAAGGATCCCGGTGATTCTGAGATCAAAGGATCCCAGTGATTCTGAGATCAAAGGATCCCGGTGATTCTGAGATCAAAGGATCCCAGTGATTCTAAGACTATTTTCTTGTGATATATTGTACATAATGATAGTGGTAAATTTTGCCCGATATTTTTTGTGTTTATTTGGGGAAAAATCTGAACTTTGGCGAAAATTTTGAAATTTTCACAATTTTCAAACTTTGAATTTTTATCCACTTAGACAAGAGAGTTGTATCACACAAAATAGTTACTAAATAACATTCCCCACATGTCTACTTTAGGCTGCTTTCACACTTCCGTCTTTTTCCATGAGTCCAAATCCGTTTTGTGACTGATGTGACGGATGCATTGGCGATTGTGGTACAACTGATGGGACGGATCCGCTATAGCAGTTTTAACCTGGCAAAGAGAATCCAGCTGTGGCCGTGGGTAACCTGAGTGACGTCATCGCTGACAGCGCGGCTCACTTCAGTTACTCTGTGGAGCTCACAGTGAGCGGTGTTGTTCTACGACCGCTTCTGTCAGCTTCATGTAGCAGAGCTGGATGCGTCGTGGGACCTCGTGTGGATTACATCGAACCTGGAGGGGAATTTGGGGATTAATAAAGTGGTGAAAAAGGGTGTTTTTTGTCTTTTATTTCAAATAAAGGATTTTTCGGTGTTTGTGTTTATTTACTTTCACTACAGTTTAGTGATGGGGGGCTCTCAGACACCTGCCATCAGTAAGCTTGGACTTAGTGGCAGCTATGGGCTGTCATTAACTCCTTATTACCCCGATTGCCACCGCATCAGGGTAATCGGATGAGCTGGGTAGAGTCCCGGGACTGTCGCATCTAATGGATGCGGCATTTCTGGGCAGCTGCTGGCTGATATTTTTAGGCTGGGGGGCTCCCCATAACGTGGGGCTCCCCATCCTGAGAATACCAGCCCTCAGCCGAGTGGCTTTATCTTTTATCTTGGCTGGTATCAAAGTTGGGGGGACCACACTCCGTTTTTTTAAATTATTTATTTATTTATTTGCCTGCAAGACAGAGACTCGCCCACCGGCAGCAGTGATTGGTTGCAGTGAGACAGCTGTCACTCAGCGTGGAGGCTCATCTGACTGCAACCAATCATATGCGCCAGTGGCCGGGGGAAGAAGTGAATACAAGATGGAATAATGAGCGGACGGCATTTTCAAAAGAAGGAGAAGCTGCCCGGTGATCGGTGAGTATGAGAGAGGGGGTGAGAGAGACCGACCAACATCGACAGAGACCGAGAGAGAGAGAGACCGAACGACCGACGGACACAGAGACAGAGAGATTTTCTAACCAGAAAGGAATTTACACATCTGAGCATGCTCTGTTGCTAAAAGACTGAATCCTTACCAGAATCCGTCATTAGACAAATTGGACGGATTCAGGCGCCCATAGGCTTCCATTATAACCAACGACGGACGCCGACGGAATCCTGCGCACTGCGTTTTTTCCACGCTACAAAAAAATGTTACATTCTGCGTTGCTTCCGCTCGGCGGTCAGTCATTCTATGACTGATCAGTCGCATAGCGTATGTAAATTATGGAGGGCCATCAGTCGCAATCAGTCGTTAATACAATTCTATGGGGAAAAACTGAATCCTGCAAATTATTTTGCAGGATTCGGTTGTTTCTCTAAGCGACAAATTGTGACTGATGGAAAAAGACGGAAGTGTGAAAGCAGCCTGAAATCAGCGAAATTTTTTTGAAACATATTTTTTTTGTTAGGAAGTTACAAGGGTTCAAGAGTTCATCAGCAATTTTTAATTTTTTCCAACAAAATTTACAACACCATTTTTTTTACGGACCACATCACATTTGAAGTGACTTTGAGAGGCCAAGGTGACAGAAAATACCCAAAACTGACACAAATCTAAAAACCTGCAACCCTTAAAGTACTCAAAAGAACATCAAAGATGTAAATTAACCCTTCAGGTTCTTCACAGGAACTAAAGGAATGTGGAAGGAAAAACCGAAAATTGAACTTTTTCTAACAAAAATGTTACTTTATCCCCAAATTTTGCAATTTAACAAGGATGACCACAGAAAACGCAGCATAAACTTTATTGTGCAATTTATGATAACCCATATGTGGTGGAAATCTATTCTTTGGACGCACAGCAGGGCTCGGAAGGGAAGAATCGCCATTAGTATTTTTTAATTCAAAATTATCTGGAATCATTAGCAGACACAATGCTGCGTTTGTAGAGCCCCTGATGTGATTAAACAGTGGAGCTCCCCCACAAGTGACTATTTTGAAAACTACACCCCTCAAGCAATCTACATGGTTGATGAGCACCTTCAACCCTAGGTGCTTCACAGAAGTTTATAACATTGAGTGGTGGAAATGAAAAAGCGCTATGTATGTTTATATAGACAGTGAGCTGCTAAGCACAGCAGGGGGGTGTCTGACTAGTTGAATTCTAGCTGACCCTAGTCCAGCAATTATAATCTCCTGAAGCTAAAACAAACATAACAGGTAAACAAGTGCACAGAGTGTGAAAACCGATGCATCGTAGAAATCTCTCCATTAATGCCTGCAGCATGCTTCAGATTAGATTTTCTTTAACAACAAAACTATCATAGCCATAAGGTGGTAAAGCTTCTGTGACCATACAAGAGCTAGAGAATACCATGACACTAGTTTTGGAGGGCTTGTTTGGACCCCCGCGGCTCATGACACATCTTCCGAATCCGTGCTTTCCTTAACCAAGCAGCAGCAAAAACATTAGTGCATGCCCTCATCATCTCCCGCCTCGACTACTGCAACCTTTTGCTCTCTGGCCTCCCTTCCAACACTCTTTCACCCCTCCAATCTATCCTAAACTCTGCGGCCCGCTTAATCCACCTCTCCCCTCGCTACACCCCAGCCTCACCACTCTGCCAATCCCTTCACTGGCTTCCCATTGTCCAAAGACTCCAGCTCAAAACACTAACCATGACTTACAAAGCCATGCACAACCTGTCTCCTCCCTACATCTGTGACCTAGTCTCCCGGTACCTACCTGCACGCAACCTCAGATCCTCACAAGATCTCCTTCTCTGCTCCTCTCTTATCTCCTCGTCCCACAATCGCGTACAAGATTTCTTCCGTGCATCCCCCATACTCTGGAACGCTCTACCTCAGCACATCAGACTCTCCACTACCGTGGAAAGCTTCAAGAGGAACCTCAAGACCCACCTCTTCCAACAAGCCTACAACCTACAATAGCCCTCAGTCCAGTACACCACTGCGCAACCAGCTCTGTCCTCACCTATTGTACCATCACCCATTCCCTGTAGACTGTGAGCCCTCGCGGGCAGGGTCCTCTCTCCTCCTATACCAGTCTGTTTTGAACTGTTAATGATTGTTGTACGTATACCCTCTTTCACATGTAAAGCGCCATGGAATAAATGGCGCTATAATAATAAATAATAATAATAATAATGACACTATCTTGCAAGATTTTAAAATGGGTTCGGAGGAAGAGACTATTTTCCCTTTATTTGGGAAAAACACACATCCTACAGGGAGTCTATCAGCAGAAAATGACGGTTCAAGCCAAGCACAAGCACTCAGTGCACCATTGGTACGGCTGAGATGTTCAATGCATCTTTCCAACTACATATTTTTTGTCCATATGGCTTGCCTGTAAACCCTAAGTTGTCAATCAAGGAAGAAGGTTTCTATAGATGCAAAACAAGTACGGCAGAAAGTGCACTGAACTGATCGGCCACAGCAAGGGTGCACGGAGGGCTTGGTTTGAACAGTCACTTTCTACTGATAGATTCCCTGTAATGCCACCTTACCCTACACAAGATTGCCATTAGTGGCCCACAAAAGGCTATCCCTCACGAAACTTGGTCACCCCTTTACTCCTCAGAAGCCACATTTATTTTCCTTTTGCAAGTTGGTACTTCATGAAAAGGAACCATTTTTGTAATTAATAGCATTGTAGGGTAAAAGGCGGCGGTGTAATACATGACAGGGGTTTAAATTTGTTTGTTAGAAGCAAGGGATGGGTTAAAAACAACAATACTCCTCGTGTGGTGGCCCTTGACAAAGGACACGAAACACACGTCGGGGCCTGGACCGTGGACAGTTTTGATTGCGCCATTTTTTTGTCTGGTATGTATTAATGTACCCTTGTGTATCACACTAGAGTAGCTTTTGGCTTTGATCCACTGAGATACCGATTAATGTTAGTGTATGGGTCTGATAGATCCTCGCAGGGCCTTTGATTGAAATTCTACATATGGCAGCATTCTAATATTTTGATTACAGTTGGAGTGGGGGTATATGTAATAACTTTATCCGATTGGGATGTATATTGTGTCCCACTCTGACTGTTATTAATTTTCCATACCACTGTCCCGGTTCCCACCCCTGTGGAGTTTTTAAATTTCCCCTTGTATTTGTCTCACATGCCCCACTGTGATCCAGGTTTTGTGTCACAGATGTGGTGTATACTATTTTATAGTCTCTATGTTGCATATGTTTACTAAAATTGTGTTGGACAATCATTACTCTCAGGTGTGTTTTTGGACACAATTTTCTGAATACTCCCCTGTTCTAACCACTATGGCTCAAACACAGGCTGCTCTATTGGTTATCAGCCGGACAGGAAGTGATGACGTCCTGATGTAGCGGACAGGAAGTGATGTCCATCTGATGTAGCGCCATTCCAGCTCCTTGACTGTGGCAGCCAATCACAGGACTTATTAGTCAGGTGACCATAGAACGGGATGTTCCACCAGAAACCACCACAGACCACACGAGTCGAATCCCTTGGCATTACAGCAGTAGCGTGGCCAGAATTAATGATTTGTAGGATCATGGTTTTTTTTTTACTCCTTTACTTACAGTGGAGGCAACCTTATTCTACATGTACAAAATGCAATCCTTTCATTACGTATCAATGAATTGCTCTTACCCGTAGCCCCTCTGCGGCAAACACTCAAGGATGTCGTAGCAGAAAGAAAGCTGGTCATCGCGCTCACAAGTGTAGATGGACTCCAGAGCGATGATCATCAGCTGATCCTGATCGGGGATTAGCTTTTGCTGGCACTACAACAAAAACAAAAAAAGGGAAAATTTAGACAAAAATAATAGCGATCAAGCCCCATGATCCAAAACGCCAACTAATGACATGATATGATATATGATATATTTTAAATATTTTTTTTTCTTTTTTGTTTCTTTTTCGCCTTGTCATTTTGCCGCATAAAAAAACCTCTAAGTGGTGTGGAATTGAAAAGAAAAACAGCAATTCCGCTGTTGTTTTTTGGGTTCTGGTTTTGCATTGCCCCCTTTGTGGTAAAAACGACCTGGTAACCAAGGATTACAAGGGTCAAGGCTGTCACAGTAATCCCAGTTTATATAGGTTTTTTTGGAAATCAAATTTTATTGGGTTTTCAAAATAAGATCTTGAAGCAGATTACATTATTACATTAATAATTACTATAGACACAGACAACTTAAAATATGCCCAAATCTATTACATACAGTATTTGTCTTTTTTATTATTATAGCTCTCATATCCATTGTTCACATCACACTTCTTTGATATACACATTACAGTAGAGTCTTCCTAATTATCCACGTCAATCAGTTTTTTTCAATTCACATGTTTCATCTATTGGTATTCATTGTACAATTGCCACTTTTTTTTGTTTGTTGTTTTTTTTTTTAATTTTAACTCAAATGACTAGTCATGTATCCCTGCCTCCTCACCCCTTGGCTGATGTCACTTTTGGTGCCTAAGGCCGGGGGCTATGGGGACGGGGTGCGTGACGTCATTAATTTATTACTATACATATATGCATTTTTCCTGCTCTGGTTTCCCCCTGGCCAGCTGTATACACTGATATACATACTAATTTTGTCGTCATTGACTTATATCTATTTCAGCATGTACACCACCCTTAAAGGGGCTTTACACGCAGCGATATCGCTAGCGAGCGTACCCGCCCCCATCGTTTGTGCGTCACGGGCAAATCACTGCTCGTGGCGCACAATATTGTTAGAAGCAGTCACACGGACTTACCTGCCTAGCGACGTCGCTGTGGCCGGCGAACCATCTCCTTTCTAAGGGGGCGGTTTGTGCAACGTCACAGTGGCTTTACTAAGCGGCCGCCCAATAGAAGCGGAGGGGCGGAGATAAGCGGGACGTAACATCCCGCCCACCTCCTTCCTTACTCATTGCCATAGGACGCAGGTAAGCTGCAGTTCGTCGTTCCTGAGGTGTCACACGTAGCGATAGCGATGTGTGCTGCCTCGGGAATGACGAACAACCTGCGCTCTCAAGAATCAACGATTTTATGAAAATGAACGACGTGTCAACGATGGACGATTTGGTGAGTATTTTCCATCGTTAGCGGTCGTTCGTGCGTGTCACACGCAACGACGTCGCAAACGATGCCGGATTTGTGTCACAGAATCTGTGACCCCGGCGATATATCATTAGATACGTCGTTGCGTGTAACGGGGCCTTTATTCCTTCCTTCAGGCAGCATCACCACTTTGCTATTAAGTTTGGTGCGTGATGTCATTAATTTAAAAATACACTTACCATATTTTTTGGACCATAAGATGCACCCTGGTTTTACAGGAGGAAAATAGGAAAATAAAATTTTAACCAAAAAATGTGGTCATGACACACTTATGGGGCAAGGATCTGCTGCTGACACTGTTATGGGGGTAATGTCGCCAAATTATCTACTAAGGTACCCCATTCTGGTAACGATCCTCCTGCCTTGTATATGATCCTGCTCATATACCCCCATCCTGCTCATATACCCCCATCCATCCTGCTTATATACCCCATCATCCTGCTCATATTCCCCCATCCATCCTGCTCATATTCCCCCATCCATCCTGCTCATATACCCCCATCCATCCTGCTCATATACCACCATCCATCCTGCTCATATTCCCCCATCCATCCTGCTCATATTCCCCCATCCATCCTGCTCATATTCCACCATCCATCCTGCTCATATTCCACCATCCATCCTGCTCATATACCCCCATCCTGCTCATATTATACCCCATCCTGCTCATATACCCCCATCCTGCTCATATTATACCCCCATCCTGCTCATAATATACCCCCATCCTGCTCATAATATACCCCCATCCTGCTCATAATATACCCCATCCTGCTCATATACGCCCATCCTGCTCATAATATACCCTCATCCTGCTCATAATATACCCTCATCCTGCTCATAATATAACCCCATCCTGCTCATAATATAACCCCATCCTGCTCATAATATAACCCCATCCTGCTCATAATATAACCCCATCCTGCTCATAATATAACCCCATCCTGCTCATAATATAACCCCATCCTGCTCATAATATAACCCCATCCTGCTCATAATATAACCCCATCCTGCTCATAATATAACCCCATCCTGCTCATAATATAACCCCATCCTGCTCATAATATACCCCGATCCTGGTATATGGCCTGTATCCTGTGGCACAGAAAAAAAAAATAAACGTTTATACTCACCTTTCCTCACTCCCAGCAGCACCGATCATATCTTCCTCTCTGTCTCAGCTGCAGCGCCGCTGAATGGAGCCGTCACCATGTGTGGAGCCGTCACCCTGCAGCTTCCCGATGTCTTCCTCTCTGCTCTCTGAGCCGGTCAGCTGATCTGTAGCGACGCGCACAGCGATGACGTCACATTCAGACCATAAGACGCACCCCCCACTTTCCCCCAACATTTGGGAGGAAAAAGTGCGTCTTATAGTCCGAAAAATACGGTATATGTAATTCACCTCCTTTGTTTTTCCCCCGACCAGTTATATACACTGATACAGATATTGATATGGCCGTCACTGACTATCTATTCCAGCGAATATACCGCCCCCGTTTCCGCCCTCCAGGCAGCGTCTCCACTTTGTTGCTGGTGCAACTTTGCGCATAGTGCTATTTTTGGCAGCCAATGGTTTCAATGGGCAGTACAGGACATTTTATTGGATAGGAAAACTTAAGGGGGATGTGTAGCTCATGGACTGTTTTATTTTTTTTACCTTCTTTATTATAAAAAAAAATAAATAAATAAATAAACTTGCAAAACAACTTTGGCTTGAGTCACCAAACACAGATGGTCATGACAATTTTTTTTTTCGGCCAGCTGAAATGTACACGGCTTTTTGCTTATGGGACCAGCTGTAGTTTTTATTCATACCATTCTGGGGTTAATACAGCTTTCTAATATCTCATTTTCTTTAACAGCAACAATTATTAACAGCAATTTCTATTTTTTTCTCCTTTTAGCCAGTTACTGTATGAAATTATTATTTTTTATATTATTTTAGTTCGGATAGTGATAACTACTATGTTAAGAGTATGGGACTTTTTTTTGCCTGAGCCTTTCAGCTACAAACCCCTGAAGTGTTTCCTGTCTATATTGTATGAATATCATTAATGAATCTTTGCTGAGCAGCAATTAAAAGCAGCTACTAAAAGAGCAGGAAGTGTATTGGGAGATAAGGAAGCAAAATAGGGTAATTAAGTATATTACCTGTAGGACCGGAAATATATACATAGATACTGTATATATCATAATGATGAAGTACAGAATCAGCAAAAAATCAGTTAGATGGATTCAAAACTGGCATGATGATAGTGCACAACGAGTAATACTAAATGGCTACACAACAAACTGGAGAATAGTTATAAGCGAGTGTTGCAAGGCTCTGTCCTGGGGTCAGTGCTGTTTAATATCTTTATAAATGATCTGGACAATGGAATTATTGGGGAGCTCATAAAATTGACAGATGATACTAAGATAGGAGGAGTAGCCAACACTAGAGAGGAAAGAGAGCGGATTCAAAAGGATCTAGACACACTCAAACAATGGGCCGAGGAAAAAAGAATGGTGTTTAACAGGGACAAATGCAAAGTCCTACATCTGGTAAAAAAAAATGTAAAAAGCATATATAGTATGGGAGGTAAAGCACTAGGTGATAGCACCTGGGAAAAGGACTTGGGCATAATAGTGGATGCCAGATTCAACATGAGCCAACAGTACGGAGCGGCAGCTAAAAAGGGCAACAACATTCTGGGATGTCTCAAGACAAACATTGAATCTAGATCAAGAGGGGTCATTATTCCCGTATACTCTGCCCTGGTCAGACCCCACCTGGCATACTGTGTACAGTTCTGGGTGCCCCAATTCAAGAAAGACATCGATATATTGGAGCAAGTCCAAAGAAGAGCAACCAAGATGGTAGAAGGTCTGCAAACCATGTCCTATGAAGAACATTTAAAAGAAGTAGGGATGTTTAGTTTGAAAAGGAGAAGACTGAGAGGAGACTTAATAGCGGTCTACAAATATCTGAAAGGCAGTCACAGCGCAGAGGGAAGTACCCTATTCTCATTAGCACAAGGAAGTACAAGAAGCAATGGGATGAAACTAAAAGGAAGGAGATGCGGATTAGACATTAGGAAAAACTTTCTAACAGAGTGGAACAGGCCTCCAAGGGAGGAAGAGAGGGCAGTCAGAGTGGAACAGGCGACCACGGGAGGTAGTGAGGGCAGAGAGTGGAACAGGCGAAACGGGAGGTAGTGAGGGCAGAGAGTAGAACAGGCGAAACGGGAGGTAGTGAGGGCAGAGAGTGGAACAGGTGTCCAATGAAGTTAGAGAGGACAGTCAGAGAGTGGAACAGGCATCCAAGGGAGGAAGAGAGGGCAGTCAGAGAGTGGAACAGGTGTCCACAGGAGGTAGTGAGGGACGTCAGAGAGTGGAACAGGCTACAGCGGGTGGTAGTGAGCTCTCCATCAATGGAAATAGTCTATCGGAGACTGATTAAACATATAGCTGGGATGAATTAAGAAAACCTGCACTCGCAGGTTCCTGGAGGTCCCTTCCAACTCTACCATTCAATGAGTCTGTGTGTATTCCAGGTCAGACCCTGTGCTTTATTTCTGTTATGTAGAAGAAGAATATAGAAATAACTTACCAATTATGTCTGTATTTTTCTTCTACATAAGAGAAATAAAGCACAAACACAATTTAGCGATGTTCAGCTATCTAGAAATCTAGATTTAATCCTTTACATCTACATGACTGATGGCTGGTAGCATTATTTGCATTATAAAGGACGCGTTTCTAATCCCAACGTTTCAGATTTGCATAAAATTCTCTCCCTAAACAATTATGAGGGTGAAATATCTCGACGTCAAATTAGTTAATCAAGGATTAAAGCGGCTCACGAAATCTTTTAATCTCGGAATCCTAAATGATGCAGATGAAGTATGATTTATTGCTCGCACATCTGTAGCGCGGCTTCATTTGTAATGTGAACATGCTGCCGCTGCTTAATTATTCAGATGTGTTGCTAAGCTATGAAAAAAAAAATAGATAAAGACGGCTCTTATTATACCGTGCTCTCGCACTGCCTAAACACCGAATCATCAGCACAATGATATTGCTTCTCAATAACTTCGGTGCAGACTCCGGCACAAGCTGAATACTGCATGGTCTATTATACGGGATGTCCTGGTTCCTCGGAGCAAAGAACTGCTCAGCCAATCACTAGTCACTGGAGTGACACACCTCCATCAGTGATAGGCTGAGAGGGCATTTCCTGTGTACAGAGAGGAACCACAAAGTAGAGTGTGGGAAAGGAAGAGTAAGGATCGGTGAAGTGACTATTTTTCTGTGGATTATTTACCATTTCCAGTTTGATCCTTTCTTTAAAAAAAATGATTTATTGGAAAACCCCAATGAGAATTTAGAGGTAAGCAACAAACATGGCGGTTTCTATTAGGGTGCATCCAGTTTTCAATTAAATAAAGCAATTGTGTATAATGCCCACAAAAATCCAGCCGGGCAAGACTATCGAGAAGGCGTGTAAGCACAATTATAAAATATAACCTTTAATATGATTAAAATGTTAAACACACACACACACATATATAGTCGGTTACAACGGCAACCAATATTCAGCACAGAAAAAGCAGGTAGGTATCTGCAGAGATGTAAAAATCACAAAACTCTCCCTAACAATTTCACAAAGATGCACTACAAGTAACTACAAAGGGCATCATAGCAGATATAGTCAAGTAATACAATAGCAGTGTTGTCAGGTTCAGGGGGGCACAAGTCAGCCTCACAGTACCCTTCGGTTACAACACTCTGACCTTAAAGGGAACCTGTCAGGTCTCATATGCGTTCTGACCTAGTAGCAGTGTGATGTGTGGCTAGTAACCCCTTCTTACCCATCCCTGTGTTGTAATACTATGTAATATGAATGTATACAAATCTGTTTTATTACTTATATTTTCCCTATGTAAATGAGCAGAGGCACTAGTCCCCTCGGTGTTGCTACACCCTGTGGGAGTTGGCATGTTTTCCATGGTCTCATGCCCCTGTGGGCGTGATACCATGGATTTACATGAGTGATGTCACGTCTCTCCTTGGAGATCCCTCGCGTGCACAATTCCCATTCCGGTAGCCTTGTTATCCGGGTGCTTGCTTCTTGGCTTCAGACGCGCACTGTGCATGACTGGAACCGCAGGAGTCTTCTGAGCATGAGCAGTGCACGTCTGAGGCTGAGAAGCAAATACCCGGATAACGAGGCTGCGGGAATGGTAAGCACGCACGCTCGGGATTTCAAGGAGCGACAGTGACGTCGCTCATGTAAATCCATGGTATCACACCCACATGGGCATGAAACCACAAAAAGCATGCAAATGCCCACAGGGGGATGTGACACCCGTGGCGCTAGAGCCGTTACTAAAATACATAGGGAACATGTAAGTAACAAAATATTTTTATACATTCATATTACACACAATTACAACACAGGGATGGGTAGAAAGGGGTTACTAGGCCACACATCACCTTGCTTCAATGTTAAAGCGTATATGGGACCCGACAGGTTCCCTTTAATTGGATAAAGATGCTCCTGGACGTCCCTGACGTGTTTCATAAAACTCATCAAGGGTGCAATGGCCAATGGAGCAAAAGCTGCAAACGGACCAGCTTAAAAGTAAAATCAGTAACTGTAAAAAGTATAAAACACCTTACGGCCTAACCATAAAGGCAAGTCCTACCTTAGCCATTCATTAATTACTCCATAGTATGGTGTCCAGACATTTCAGAGTGCGCACAAAGTGTTAATTACCTTTCTTATATGCACAATGGTATAAAATAGTCCCCGCCCAAAACAAGATCCAAATGAGGAGTGGAACACAAGAAACACTTGAGTGTGTAACGCAGGGACAACGTCCACAGAGGCACACCGAAAGGATGTAATATCCGGGTGCAAGCACGCAGACTGGACGCAACGTGTAACTGTTTACGTCAGCCCACACTGCAGCTGCGCAGACAGACACAGAAGCACACCGGAAGACAGCGATATCCCGGTGCTGGACCGCATAAATAAGCGCAACTGCGCATGTGAGTCCAAGGATATGAGAAGTGGTGCGATACAAAAACGAGTGTCCAGAGGACGCAAGCAGGACACCGCGCATGTCCGCCCAGAGGGGCTGCAGACAACTGGATAACCACAAAGTGCATCAAGATATACAGTAAAAAACACAAAAGAGTATATATCATAAAGACAATGGCTTTGCATAACTATCAATAGAAGGTGAGCTCTCCCTTAATGGTGCAAGTGTACAACCATGCACCATGGAAGCAATAAACCCTGGTTCAAAAAGGAATACAACTGGAATCCGAAAAGGTTACAACCAAACACCCATGAAGATCTAAAACTGTAGAGGTAACTAAACTGTCCAACGGCAAATAGTCCTGCAGGAGCATAAGCGGACCATTTATATTAACTTCAGAGTCCCAAAAAAACCCACTTTGGAACAAAGGCAAGTAATCTCACACAAAGCAGGACACTAGGAAAATGTAGACATGGCGATGCCAAGGACGACCAACCGCAAATCAAAAAACAAACAAAACCAAACAGAAACACCCCTACAAGCACCCTAGAAAACAGTCATGCTGCTCCCTACCTACCAACGGAGTGTAACACCACCATAAAGTACTGGGTGCCAAGCTGCACGGCGGCTGTCCCGGGGGTTCCTAGATCACCCTAATCACTAAAAAGAAACAATCAAAAGTGAAGGTTTTATTGAGACCCAGTGGTGTCTACGTTTATAAAGTGTAGATCCATTTGCTTTCCCGTTGAGAATTTTACGATCCGAATTACCACGCCGAACTGGATGGTCAATAAGATCAACGCCCATAAAGGTAAGACCAGAGACATCTCCATTGTGTGTCGACTGAATGTGTTTGGTCAATGCAGTACCCCTGTTATTTGCCACATCCCTGAGATGCTCCCCAACACGTCTCCTAAGTTCCCTACTCGTTTTATACACATATTCAAGAGCACAGATTCACCCAACCTTATAGAGAACGCCTCTTGGACGACAACTAATATAAGCTTTTATGTCAAACTGGCATCCTATCACAGAGCTAAAAAACGTTTTACTGGTCTGAATATTTGGGCAAATAACCCAACCCTTGCACCTGAAACAGCTTTTAAGGCTAGAATGTAGCCAAGTATTGTCCTTGGGGGGGATAAAATGGCTATGTACCAATCTATCACCAATAGATCGACCTCTTCTATACGTACAGCGGGGGTACGATCCCACAGCATCGCCAATATCCACATCCATCCTCAGGATAGGCCAATATTTATTCAAAATCGTGCACCATTGTTGAATGTTGAAATGAAACAAAATTTGGCATCATTGTCTTTTTCTTTACGGGGTGTCGGAATCAAAAGATTCGCCCTTTCGCTAGATTGGGCATCTTTGAAAGCGGAGGAGAGAATATGATCCGGATCTTTCCCTAAAACCATAGTATAGATCAAAAAGTAGATCCATTTGCTTTCCCGTTGAAGGATTTTACGATCAATGTGTAGATCCATAAGCTTTCCCGTTGCATCAAGTTTTCCCCTTATGATCACATTTACTCTAAGTCGAAGCCCTAATGGCCCCAATGTAAAATTTCTCTCTCATAGTAGCCTTTATAAAGTGTTTGTGCTCAACTGAAATATTATTAGAAATATGAAGCAAACTGAGCATTTACTTACCTTCCCCAGGTCCAGCACTGCCTCTCTGCTGCTGCGGTGGGCTTTGATGACAGCCTACAAAGGTGACGTCACAGAGCTGCAACCCATCAACAAAAAGAGGCATCACTGGACCTGGGGATTGGGAGTAAAATAAACGCTGTTTGTTAGCTAACACACCTTTTGGTTAGTAATATTTGAAACAGAACAACCTGTGACGACATGGACTCTGTCAGTGCCTAGCATAGGTTAAGTTTCTTAAAATTCAGCCAGACATGATGATAGTTTGTTGATAAACGGGGGATAAGCCCCTCATTGTTTCTACAAGACTCTTAAGGTCCAGGCACACATAACGAGATCGTGAACAAGATCGCAACTACGTCACAGTTCCCGGATCGTTGCTGAGTTGTTGGTGAAATCGTATGTGAGGTGTCACACACACCGACTTTAGGAACGAGCATGCGACCCGTATAACGATCTTGTAAATCGTCGGGACCTTGTCACACAACGGGGACGCAACTACACCCCACTCATCTAGGTCGTTAACAAAATCGTTAGCTAGGTGTCAAACATACAGATCCATCCTGCCCAGCAGGACTCCAACGAGAAAAAAATGGCCCAGGCTGTTCAGCATCGACCGACGATTTCACAGCAGGCGGAGGATTGTTGGTACATGTCAAACATGACGAGATCGCTAGTGAAGTCATTGTTGCGTCACAGAAACTGTGACGTAGCAACGATCTCGTTATGTGTGAAGTGGCCTTTAGGAGTCTAGTGTTAAAGTTCTTGTTGACTCATGTAATTGCCTTGGCCAGTGAAGGTCAGATACCCAGACAAATCAATTATGTGAACCTCCCTCGCCTCTGCCAGAGACCATTACTACTAGGGATATTTTGTGTACGGTTTGAAATCTAACCAATAAGAGCCCAGTCTTATCCACCCATCATGAAGACCCCAAAGGTCTGAATGGAGAGCTCAAGGGTATAAGAAGGAGGACTGTCCATTGCCCGGGAAGACTCTTGCTACAAGATACCAATCTAGGATCTGCGGATCTGACTGGCAAGCCGTAACCGAAACAGGATTATAATACTATATGGGCTTCAGCATCAAATGCAAGGATTCGGTTGAGATATCAAGGACTACCTAAGGAAGGAATCCAGCTTAGGACAATGCCATCACCTGACTAAAGGCTTTGCGGTCCTCAGCCAGCTTCCTAAATCTGGCTTTATTCCATTCTCGGTGGCTGCCCGGCAAAAGCGGGGTGCTGCTGGTTTGGAGTAAATAGCCCTGAAAGCTCGGAGGCACAGACATTCTAATCCCTGGTGAGCCAGCGGAAGGGTGAGACTCTGTTGCCGGTTACAGTCTGTGGTTTTGCTGGTCATGTGCTATGTGCCGTTAATTGTTTGGGGATCCAATAAAGTCTTAATATTGTGATTCCCTCACCCTGTGTTATCTGAATAGTGTTCCGCCCACGGTTAAGGAGGTCGGGCGTTCAATTGGGATGAGCCCTGGGTTATGGGTTATGCTGTCTTTCTAAAGGCTGCCGGGCTAGCGGACGAAATCACCCACTGACCCCCGTGTCTCCACACAACCCCTTTAAGTCCTTTGCAGACATCAAAGGTGGGATATAAGTGCTGTCTTTAAACCCACATAGCTAGGTTCCAAGCCTGACCAAGTCATTCAAGAAAAAAATGGAATAAAAAATAAACCAGTTTTCTTTCCAACTTGCTTGAGTTAGACATTACATGCTGCAGGCAACCTTTTTAAGTACATAAAGAGATATTCAGATCTCCAAGATCCTATCCAAATATGTAGAAGGTATAATAATAATATTAGCAAATACCTCTAATTAGGACTGTAGTATAGTTCTCCTGATGTCTCTTACCTCATGTGCAGGGCATTGCAGGACCTAAGGTAGCCATAGTTATGACCATTTGTATAGTAAAATATATCTTTGTACCGTGTTAGCCAGTAGAGATAAAAAAATTGTTTAAAAGAACTGAAGTCCTCAGTGGTTGATACCTTTTAATGGCTAACTGAAAAGATGGTAATAATTGCAAGCTTTCGAGACTACTCAGGTCTCTTCATCAGGCTCAATATAACACAAAGAAGGGAATTTTGTTACTTACCGTAAATTCCTTTTCTTCTAGCTCTTATTGGGAGACCCAGACGATTGGGGTATAGCTACTGCCCTCTGGAGGCCACACAAAGCACTACACTAAAAAGTGCAAGGCCCCTCCCCCTCTGGCTATACCCCCCCGTGGTATCACGGGTTCTCCAGTTTTAGTGCCAAAGCAAGAAGGAGGAAGCCAATAACTGGTTTAAACAAATTAACTCCGAATAACGTCGGAGAACTGAAAAACCGTTCAACATGAACAACATGTGTACCCGCAAACAACCAAGAAATCCCGAAGGACAACAGGGCGGGTGCTGGGTCTCCCAATAAGAGCTAGAAGAAAAGGAATTTACGGT
This sequence comes from Anomaloglossus baeobatrachus, assembly GCF_048569485.1. Classification (NCBI taxonomy): domain Eukaryota; kingdom Metazoa; phylum Chordata; class Amphibia; order Anura; family Aromobatidae; genus Anomaloglossus; species Anomaloglossus baeobatrachus. Next base: position 630,479,668 of record NC_134355.1, read on the forward strand.
AAGTAACAAAATTCCCTTCTTCTTCAGCGCTCTATTGGGAGACCCAGACGATTGGGACGTCCAAAAGCTGTCCCTGGGTGGGTAAAGAGATACCTCATGTTAGGGCTGCAAAACAGCCCTCCCCTACGGGGATGTCACTGCCGCCCGCAGGACTCTTCTACCTAAGCTGGCATCCGCCGAAGCATAGGTATGCACCTGAAAATGTTTGGTGAAAGTGTGCAGACTCGACCAGGTAGTTGCCTGGCACACCTGTTGAGCCGAAGCCTGGTGTCGTAGCGCCCAGGACGCACTCACGGCTCTGGTTGAATGGGCTTTCAGCCCTGAAAGAACCGGAAGCCCTGCAAAACGGTAGGCTTCCAGAATTGGTTCTTTGATCCATCGAGCCAGGGTGGCTTTAGAAGCCTGCAACCTCTTGCGCGTACCAGCGACAAGGGCATCGGAACGGCGTACGGGCGCCGTGCGTGAAATGTAGATTCTGAGTGCTCTCACCAGATCTAGCAAACGTAAATCATTCTCATACCGGTGAACCGGATGAGTGCAAAAGGACGGTAAGGAGATATCCTGATTAAGATGAAACGAGGATACTACCTTAGGGAGAAACTCCGGAATGATGCGCAGCACTACCTTGTCCTGGTGAAAACACCAGGAAGGGAGCCTTGGATGACAGAGCTGCCAGCTCAGACACTCGCCGAAGCGATGTGATCGCAACGAGAAACGCCACCTTCTGTGACAGGCGAGAAAAGGAAACTTCCTTCAGAGGCTCGAAAGGCGGCTTCTGGAGAGCAACTAGAACCCTGTTCAGATCCCATGGATCCAACGGCCGCTTGTACGGGGGTACGATATGACAAACCCCCTGCGGGAACGTGCGCACCTTAGAAAGACGTGCTAGACGCTTCTGAAAAAATACGGATAGTGCTGAGACTTGCCCTTTGAGGGAGTCTAGCGACAAGCCCTTTTCTAACTCCTATTGTAGGAAGGAAAGAAAGATAGGCAATGCAAATGGCCAGGGAGACACTCCCTGAGTAGAGCACCAGATTAAGAAAACCTTCCACGTTCTGTGGTAGATCTTAGCAGACGTGAGCTTCCTAGCCTGTCTCATGGTGGCAACGACCCCTTGGGATAATCCTGAAGACGCTAGGATCCAGGACACACAAGCCACACAGTCAGGTTCAGGGCCGCAGAATTCCGATGGAGAAAACGGCCCTTGAGACAGTAAGTCTGGTCGGTCTGGTAGTGACCCCGGTCGGCCGACCGTGAGATGCCACAGATCCGGGTACCACGATCTCCTCGGCCAGTCTGGTGCGACGAGTATGACGCGGCTGCAATCGGATCTGATTTTTGCGCAGTACTCTGGGCAAGAGTGCCAGAGTGGAAACACATATGTGAGCCGGAACTGCGACCAATCTTGCACTAAGGCGTCTGCCGCCAGAGCTCTGTGATCGCGCGATCGTGCCATAAAAGCCGGGACCTTGTTGGTGTGCCGAGACGCCATTAGGTCGACGTCCGGCCCCCCCCCCAGCGGCAACAGATTTCCTGAAACACGTCCGGGTGAAGGGACCATTCCCCCGCGTCCATGCCCTGGCGACTGAGGAAGCCTGCTTCCCAGTTTTCTACGCCCGGGATGTGAACTGCGGATATGGTGGATGCTGTGTCCTCCACCCACATGAGGATTCGCCGGACTTCCTGGAAGGCTGCTGCCTGCGTGTCCCTCCTTGGCGGTTGATGTATGCCACCGCTGTGGAGATGTCCGACTGGATTCGGATCTGCTCCCTTCTAGCCACTTTGGGAAAGCTAATAGGGTAAGATACCCTGCCCCGATTTCCAGCCCATCTAACTGAAGGGTGGACTCCTGCTGAGTCCACGTCCCCTGAGCCATGTGGCGGAGACAAACTGCTCCCCACCCTGACAGACTCGTATCTGTCGTGACCACTGCCCAGGATGGGGGCTATGGCAATGAGGTGGGAATAAGCCACTATTGCAGAGAGTCCTCGGCCGTTAGGGAAAGGGAGACTTCCCGTCCAGGGAGGTTGACTGCCCATCCCATTGGCGGAGAATGTCCCATTGCCGTTGGCGCAGATGAAACTGCGCAAAGAGAACTGCCTCGATGGCTGCCACCATCTTCCTTAGGAAGTGCATGAGGCGCCTTAAGGGGTGCGACTGGCCTTGAAGGAGAGACTGCACCTCTGTCCGCAGTGAACGCTGCTGGTTCAGCGGAAGCTTCACTATGGCTGATAGAGTATGAAACTCCATGCCGAGATACGTTAGTGATTGAGTCGGAGACAGATTTGACCTTGCCAAATTGATGAACCACCCGAAAGTCTGGAGAGTCTCCAGCGTAACATTCAGGCTGCGTTGGCATGCCTCGAGGGAGGTTGCTTTGACGAGTAGATCGTCCAAGTACGGAATCACCGGGTGTCCGTGAGAGTGCAAGACTGCTACCACTGCTGCCATGACCTTGATGAACACCCGTGGGGCTGTCGCCAGACTGAATGGCAGAGCTACGAACAGAAGATGTTCGTCTCCTATCACAAAACGTAGAAAACGTTGGTGCTCCGTAGCAATTGGCACGTGGAGATAGGCATCTTTGATGTCTGTTGAGGCAAGGAAGTCTCCTCGAGACAATGAGGCAATGACGGATCGGAGGGATCCCATCCGGAACCGCCTGGCGTTCGCATGCTCGTTGAGCAGTTTCCGAACCAGAACAGGACGGAAGGAACCGTCCATTTTTGGAGCCACAAAGAGATTGGAGTACAAACCCTCGCCCTCGTTCCTGAGGGGGGACAGGGATCACCACTCCTTCTGCTCTTAGAGCGTCCACCGCCTGCAGCAGGGCATCTGCTCGGTGGAGAGGTGGGGCCGTTCTGAAGAATGGAGTCGGAGGACGAGAACAGAACACTGTCCTGTGCACGTGAGCACAATGTCCGTCACCCACCGGTCTGTGACCTGTGGCAGCTAAATGGCGCCAAAGGCGGGGGAGTCTGCCATCAACCGCGGATGCGGAGAGAGAGAGAGAGAGCTGAGAGTCCTGAGGAGACCGCCTTGGTAGCGGTTCCTCCGACTGCCTTCCTTGGGCGAGATTGAGCCCGGCCGGAATCTGAGCCCGTCTGAGGTTTTGTAGCCCTTTTGCACGAGGACAATTGGGACCTGCCGGAGCTTGGGAAGGACCGAAACCTCGACTGTACTTTTAGGACAGCATTAACAGGGTAAGTCGCAGTGCAGACATTGCGGGGTTACGGACGCCTCTGCGGTACAGATGTCCCTGCTCAAGGTCAGCTGCGCAAGAACAGCAGAAAAGGTTAGGTTGCCAATACGGCTGTGGATGCCGGAGCAACCGACACGCCGATAGCCTCCTAGACAGATTTCAACCAGAGTCCATCTGTCTGTGAATGCATCTTGAAGTGAAGCCCCATCTCCAGTGCAACTATGGCTCTATATGCAAGCCTGGAGATTGGAGAATCCACCTTTGGACCCTGGGTCCAGCGCTGACCACGTCAGGGGAAAAAAAGGATAACGTGTATCCTAAAAACGTTTGGAGAAGACGCTTATCTGGTAAGCGTGGTGTTCCTGGACTGCTTCTCTGAAGTCAGCGTGGCCAGAAAAATACTCAATATCTGCGTGAGACACTGAAAAGGAACTTCTCCTGTTCGTCTCCTATCTCCACTGGGGGAGCTGAGGGAGAAAGATCCAACCTTCCATTGGTGGACGGTATAGGATCATTCCGTATGGCGTTACCACCCGGTGTATCCGGATTGAGAGCGATGTCAGTATCAAAGCCCTGAAGATTTTGTTCAAGTAGATTGCCCATGGGTGCAAGTCTCTATATTATGACTACTCCGTCCCTGTCCATGGACAGGGTTGACAGGAGGTTTCTTTGGCCCCAACTAGTAGAGCCCCGGCAGACGAAGTGCTAGAGACCCCGGCAGACGACGTGCTACAGGTTGCACACAATGGGACGGTGTCATGAACCGCATCCCATGTAGTAAAAACAGCACTGAAAACTGTGTTGCTTTTTTGCCGCTGCCGACTAGCTATCTAGAAGTATATAGCCAAGATTGGTGACCGTACATTGCAATGTATAGCATACAGGCATAAAGTACAAATGACCACTGCAGCACAAGCAATACAAGCAGCATAGAAGCCTGTGCCCTGGCACCCCTGCTCTTCTGCTGCTGTATACTAGTCATCTAGGGGAATATAGCCCAGAAGAGTGACCCTACAGTGCAATGTATAGCATACAAGCACAAGTACAAATGAACACTGCAGCACATGCAATCCAAGCAGCATAGAAGCCTGTGCCCTGGCACCTCTGCTCTTCTGCCGCTGTAGACTGGTCATCTAGGGGAATATAGCCCAGAAGAGTGACCATACAGTGCAATGTATAGCATACAAGCACAAGTACAAATGCACACTGCAGCCCATGCAATACAAGCAGCATAGAAAAAAACCTGTGCCCCAGCACCCTTGGTTTTCTGCTGCTGTAGTCTAGCCATTCCAGGAGAATATAGCTAAGACTAGCGACTGTACAGTGCAATGTATAGCATATCAGCATAAACACAAATGAACACCTCAGTCGTGCAAAACAAGCAGCCTAGAAAGCCTGTGCCTTAGCACACCTGCTTTCCTGCTGCTGATGTGTCGCTCCCCAAGCGGGCATATAGCGACCTATGTAGTCAAAAACAACACATGTATACACTGCAGTTATATCGTGGTCAGCACTATTGTGCCTCTTACCGCCCGCCTATAAGCGGGTGTATGATCGCCACTGTCCTGCCTTGGTGCCCCGATTGCAGTAATGGCTGCCGGCTTCTTCCCCAGCTCGTGTGAGTAGGGGCGGGCCGTGGGCGTGCCCCCAAGGCAGAGCGGGAATCCGGCGTCCGACCGAGTGCAGTGAGAGGGCTGGAGCATGTAAAAAGGCTCCAGCCCTCGGCGCTGCTGATTGCTCAGCGCCTGTCCCCTTCCCTGAGTGACAGGGAGGGGGCGGGAACGAAGCGGCACTAGGCCGCAGAAGCCGGGGACTGGAGTTATAAGCGCCGCCGCCGTAAAAGCGCGGTCGGCGCCCAGTCCCCGGCGAACTACAAGTCCCAGCCGCGCCGCCGCTCCCGGAGCGTCCGGCGCGGTAGTTCCCAAAACACAAAGTCACTCAGCAAAGCTGCAGTGACTGTAACCCTTTACTGTCCCCGGCGCACTAGCACACCCAGCAAGTCTGGAGTGTGCTGTGCCTGTGTGTACGGGGACACAGAGTACCTGTAATGGTGCAGGGCCATGTCCCTGAACGGTACTCCAGCTCCGTATCCAGCAGGTTCAAATGGGTCTGTGGATGGAGCCCGGCGTCAGAGCTTTGAGGCCGGCAGGATCCCACTTCCACAGAGCCCCTCAGGGGGATGTGGAAGGAAAGCAGCATGTGGGCTCCAGCCTCCGTACCAGCAATAGGTACCTCAACCTTACAACACCATCCAGGGGTGAGAAGGGAGCATGCTGGGGACACTATATGTGTCCTCTTTTCTTCCATCCGAAATAGTCAGCAGCTACTGCTGACTAAAATCTGTGGAGCTATGCGTGGATGTCTGACCTCCTTCGCACACAAAGCTAAAACTGGAGAACCCGTGATACCACGGGGGGGTATAGCCAGAGGGGGAGGGGCCTTGCACTTTTTAGTGTAGTGCTTTGTGTGGCCTCCAGAGGGCAGTAGCTATACCCCAATCGTCTGGGTCTCCCAATAGAGCGCTGAAGAAATCTGAAGAGTCACATATAATTATTATTGATTGATTATTGGTATTGAAAGGAAACTTCAAGTCCCAGAGAGATAGGAGACTATGGGAGTACAAACTTATGATGACCTTTGACACATTCAGAGCAGGAATGAATGTGTCTCATGGATTCATGTCTTTTTACATCAATTAAGAGATGTGCTCTTCTGACCATCCGAGCGTGTCACAGCCCGGACCAGACCCTTATCAGAGGACAATAAAACTTTCACACTGAACTGCAGCAAAATTTATGGCCACAACAGTTTGCCCCCCTGCCATAGAGATAGTTCTGTTTTATATAACTTGTTTTTTTTTTTTTGTTTTTTTTTTTTACTGCACTATTCTATGTCCTGTTGTGTATAAATATGTGACGCTTCAGATTTTGTGTTATACCATGCCTGATGAAGAGACCTGAGTAGTCTCGAAAGCTGCAATTATTACCATCTTTTCAGTTAGCCATTAAAAGGAATCAACCACTGAAGACTCTCAGTTCTTTTAAACAATTTTTTCATTTGTATAGTGACAGTTAGTTTCTCATGGTCGTAACCTTGGATACCTAAGCTGCAATGCCCTATACATGAGTTAAGTGACATGGCTAACCAGGAGAACTATACTTCATTTCTAAATGGAGATATTTGCTAATATTATTATTATTACACCTACTACATATTGGGAAAGGATCTTGCAGATGGGAATACCCCTTTAATGTTGTGCTAACCCTCAGTTATTCCTCCTGGAACTGTACAAATATATTAACAAGTGGGTATTATTCTCCAGCTCAAGACAAAGTATCGATAGAGTTTGACAGAATGAGACTATACAAGGATACACTACTTTGGACAAGGGGAATGATAACAGTCCGTTATCACCATGTTAATACATTTCCAGGAGTAATAACAGAGGGACAGCAGAGAGGAGAATTCAAACAATGAATTGGAGAATTCAATAAAATATACCTGCCAGGAGAGGAGACAGGTCCGCCTTATTGTCTATTTGTACGTATCTGCTAGGAAGAACAGCCTGAGTCCTGTATATATCACCATCTCGCTCATTTATATTATATTACATATTATGTATGTGTACACACACACACACATTATATATATTTATTAATATTATATATATATAGATATATATATATACATATATATATATATATAGTACTGTATATGTTGAGAGCGTGCAACAGAGCGCGACAGGGTGAGACACATAGATATATGCATATATATAGTACAGACCAAAAGTTTGGCCACACCTTCTCATCTTGACCACACCAACTTTTGGTCAGTACTATATATATGCATATATCTATGTGTCTCTCCCTGTCGCGCTCTGTTGCACGCTCTCAACATATACAGTACTATATATATATATATATATATAAATAAAACACACACACACACACACACACACACACACACACACACACACACACACACGCAGACAGAGAGCAACAGAACGAGACATATATACATACACACACAAGTTTAGCTGCAGGCTTCGTATGCAAGAGGAAATTACAAGCCAGCCATATTTGTAGGTCTGGAAGATGTAAACATGATAATGTTGTTCGACTTCTCGCACAAGTATAAAATATTCAGAAAGCTAAAAAATATTGACACACAGCTGAATAGCTGAACAATTACCAGATATTTCCGCTTAGCAGTAGATGGCGGTAACAAAAGGTCCAACAAGTTGAGGCTGCCTAATGTTTTTTTGTATTTTTTGGCATTTTTCGTCTCAGCCCTCATTACGGTGTTTGTTTTATTTTGCATGCGGTGACAGAACTAAGTGATTTTCTTCTTCTTAAACACTGCAAACACTGTTTCAGCAAATAAGTCACCGAGAAATTCATGAATAGAAATGAGCAGCAGAATCTCCGGCCTGTCAGACCCAAGAAAGCTCGAACGGCCGTATCGGCGAGAACAGTGTCACGAAGCAAAGCGGGGAGATAAAAGCAGAGGAGCGCCGGCTTACATCGGGCTTGGAATGCTGAAAAATCTTCAGGGGGAATTTAAGGTCGTCCTTAGCCAGGGTGACTATGTAGCCTTTCAGCAGAGTGTTGGCCGCTCCGGGGGTCTGGGCCTCGCAGCGATGGAGGAAAGGAACCATCCACTGGTAGGCGTTCTTCACGTAGTGTTCTTCTGAAGACTGGAAAACAAGAAATATTAAAACACATTTATAAACCACTTATTTTGGGGGGTATCTAATTCTATAACAGAATGACGACTATTTCAATGATCACCATGTAATGCTTCACTGGCCTCATGATGGCGCTGTATAGGATCTCAACAGCAGGACGCCGTGGGATCAGATTATCTGTACAAAGGACTCTCTAAGTCCACATCCTGACAGCCATGTTGTACATACGTGTGTGTGTGTGTGTGTCTATATATATATACACATACACATATACAGTGCCTACAAGTAGTCTTCAACCCCCTGCAGATTTAGCAGGTTTGATAAGATGCAAATAAGTTAGAGCCTGCAAACTTCAAACAAGAGCAGGATTTATTAACAGATGCATAAATCTTACAAACCAACAAGTTTTGTTGCTCAGTTAAATTTTAATACATTTTCAACATAAAAGTGAGGGTCAATTATTATTCAACCCCTAGGTTTAATATTTTGTGGAATAACCCTTGTTTGCAATTACAGCTAATAATCGTCTTTTATAAGACCTGATCAGGCCGGCACAGGTCTCTGGAGTTATCTTGGCCCACTCCTTCATGCAGATCTTCTCCAAGTTATCTAGGTTCTTTGGGTGTCTCATGTGGACTTTAATCTTGAGCTCCTTCCACAAGTTTTCAATTGGGTTAAGGTCAGGAGACTGACTAGGCCACTGCAACACCTTGATTTTTTCCCTCTTGAACCAGGCCTTGGTTTTCTTGGCTGTGTGCTTTGGGTCGTTGTCTTGTTGGAAGATGAAATGACGACCCATCTTAAGATCCTTGATGGAGGAGCGGAGGTTCTTGGCCAAAATCTCCAGGTAGGCCGTGCTATCCATCTTCCCATGGATGCGGACCAGATGGCCAGGCCCCTTGGCTGACAAACAGCCCCACAGCGTGATGCTGCCACCACCATGCTTGACTGTAGGGATGGTATTCTTGGGGTCGTATGCAGTGCCATCCAGTCTCCAAACGTCACGTGTGTGGTTGGCACCAAAGATCTCGATCTTGGTCTCATCAGACCACAGAACCTTGAACCAGTCTGTCTCAGAGTCCTCCAAGTGATCATGAGCAAACTGTAGACGAGCCTTGACATGACGCTTTGAAAGTAAAGGTACCTTACGGGCTCGTCTGGAACGGAGACCATTGCGGTGGAGTACGTTACTTATGGTATTGACTGAAACCAATGTCCCCACTGCCATGAGATCTTCCCGGAGCTCCTTCCTTGTTGTCCTTGGGTTAGCCTTGACTCTTCGGACAAGCCTGGCCTCGGCACGGGAGGAAACTTTCAAAGGCTGTCCAGGCCGTGGAAGGCTAACAGTAGTTCCATAAGCCTTCCACTTCCGGATGATGCTCCCAACAGTGGAGACGGGTAGGCCCAACTCCTTGGAAAGGGTTTTGTACCCCTTGCTAGCCTTGTGACCCTCCACGATCTTGTCTCTGATGGCCTTGGAATGCTCCTTTGTCTTTCCCATGTTGACCAAGTATGAGTGCTGTTCACAAGTTTGGGGAGGGTCTTAATTAGTCAGAAAAGGCTGGAAAAAGAGATAATTAATCCAAACATGTGAAGCTCATTGTTCTTTGTGCCTGAAATACTTCTTAATACTTTAGGGGAACCAAACAGAATTCTTGTGGTTTGAGGGGTTGAATAATAAATGACCCTCTGAATAAACTTTTCACAATTTAAAAAAAGAAAGAAAAAAAGAAATAACATTCTTTTTTGCTGCAGTGCATTTCACACTTCCAGGCTGATCTACAGTCCAAATGTCACAATGCCAAGTTAATTCCGAATGTGTAAACCTGCAGGGGGATGAATACTACCTGTAGGTAGGTATATATATATTACAGTCTACAGGGAATGGGTGATGGTACAATAGGTGAGGACAGAGCTGGTTGCGCAGTGGTCTACTGGACTGAGGGCTGTTGTAGGTTGTAGGCTTGTTGGAAGAGGTGGGTCTTGAGGTTCCTCTTGAAGCTTTCCACGGTAGGGGAGAGTCTGATGTGCTGAGGTAGAGCATTCCAGAGTATGGGGGATGCACGGGAGAAATCTTGTACGCGGTTGTGGGAAGAGGAGATAAGGGAGGAGCAGAGAAGGAGATCTTGTGAGGATCTGAGGTTGCGTGCAGGTAGGTACCGGGAGACTAGGTCACAGATGTAGGGAGGAGACAGGTTGTGCATGGCTTTGTATGTCATGGTTAGTGTTTTGAACTGGAGTCGTTGGGTGATGGGAAGCCAGTGAAGGGATTGGCAGAGTGGCGAGGCTGGGGAGTAGCGAGGGGAGAGGTGGATTAAGCGGGCCGCAGAGTTTAGGATAGATTGGAGGGGTGCAAGAGTGTTAAAAGGGAGGCCAGTGAGCAGGAGGTTGCAGTAGTCGAGGCGGGAGATGATGAGGGCATGCACTAATGTTTTTGCTGATTCTTGGTTAAGGAAAGCACGGATATATATATATATATATATATATATATATATATATATATATATATATATAAAACTTTGTTAACTCCTTGACAACCTCTGACGTACATGTACGCCAATGGTCATGTTCTCGAGCCAGCATCTTTTTCCCAGCAAATGATGACTGCTTTAATCAGCCATCATGTGCCTTTAACACCAACTCCACCAGCACTTATTAGTCTGTTAGATGCCACTGTCAATCTCTCAGGGGGTGGGGGCGCATCATTCCACATGCCCATGACGTGAATGCAGAGTGCCAATGGGTGCCATGACATCTGGGGTGGGGGTGTTATGGACAAGATTATGAGTATATAGGAGTATATATGGAGATATCCATAAAAAACAGGATTGAAGATGGTGTTTGAACTGTACCACACATATATCTCTTGGCATAAGACTCAGACAGACAGAGTCTTGTGACAAGTGAATCATGCTGACATTGCTTAATATAAATGAGGAACCAAGCACATTACAGTAAATTGTATATCACAGAATAAGCTGTTCTACTTTATCCAATAGGAGACGTGTTACGTATTCTTGGCACCTAGCCAATAAGCCCGGTTAAATATTTGTACAACTTCCGGAATAAATCAGTCTTACTTTCTATTCATATCTGAGTATGTCTCTAGTGTGAGTGAAAGAGAGTGGTATGCATGCTACCACGAGTGACTCATAATTTGGACTGCAGACAGTTTAAGAAGGATGCATGACTGAATGGCATCAACCTAAATTAAGGTTTTATCATTTGGCGCCCAACGAACCTTAGGACGGAGCTCTGGATGATGGACGGCCGTGCTGGCCCCTTAATTTGAAAGGCAACTACCGGGAGATGGAGATGAGCACTCCAGCTGCAGGTGAGGAAATTTTTCTAATCTCACCTTGCAAACCTCCTGCGTGTACTTACATTTCGAAGGGGGGGTTGGGCTGTCCCAGTCTAGACACCTAATGACCGCCATCTCGCATGAGATAAGCTGTCCTAAGAGATCCCACACCAAGGTGGTCAGGTTCACCTTAAGCTGTCTGTATAAATGTAATTCTAAATCACATGAAATGTAATGTGGTTTTGGGGTTTTTGTCTACTCTTTGAGAAAAGCAGAAGTTCTATGTTTTATTTTTCTCTGACGGTAGGGGAAAATGAGGAAGTTGTTATATATGCTGGTTATATGGATATATATGGTTATAGCTGCAGGTGAGATCAGCCACCTGGATGGTGTATATAGTGTCCTTATTGTTATGTCATTGTGTTGACCTGTGTCTACCTGTTGAAATGTCTGTCTATTTGCAGCAGGTGGAGTACTTGCTGGCTACGAGAAACGGGAAGTTCTGTGTGCTTTGTTCGTACAGCTGCCAAAAAGAGGAAGTGTCACGATAATGTAGTGAGAGCTGTCTTTAAGTGAAGGAAAAAAAAACCTCTGAAGCTGTACTTTGAAGTTAACTGTATGTATACTGCTGTGTATACTATGAGATACACTGGTGTGTGACGTGTCCGGTCGATAGTCAGTAGTTGATAAGCCTGAAGGCCAGGTACATTGTTATGGTAAGAGCCCTGACTGTATCTGGTGGAATTTGATGTGTTCTCTGCGATCCTAGGTAGGAGGAACATTGGCAGAATCCCTTGACTTTGGTTTTAATCAGTGTTATTGATGTTCTGGACGGATTTGTTCAAATAAGGTGTATATAATGTGAACAGAGGTTACTAGTACTTGAAGTAAGATATAGTGAGGGTGAATTTAGTTTCTATCACCCACGTGACACTTCTTCCTGGTAGGACAACCCGTCTGTGTTGTGGTTTGTGGACTGAGGTAGAAAATCTGTGTATTCTGTGGATGTGTATAGTCGCTGGTCCAGGAGAGGAACTGCATTACGGCACAGACCAGACATCCAGGTTGACGTGTTAGTTTTAGGTTGTTTACCCTTTTGAATATGGGGTCTAATCAGTCCACACTTGTCAAGTTAACGGCAGATGAATTAGTAAGCGAGCAAAAAGGTAAAAATATGAAGTCGCTCCTTCAGTGATCACTGCCAAGAGAGGGAGATTAGAGGAGCAAGAATGGAAAGATGTCTTGTTAAATAAGCGAGGGATTTTGAAAGATAAAGATCTCCTTATGGATGCTGAGGCATGGTATAGAACGTCAAAAGATGTTAGAAAATTGGCATGGAAAGAGGAATGGGATGGAGATAGTAGATATTTCTATATTGCACCAACTCAGAAAATGGCACCTCAGGAAGTGGCCAAGCCCATTAGGAAACAACGCCCCCCTCCTCATAAGTCGTCCCCAGAGGGTTGGACTTGTGTAGTTTGTCCCCCTGCCCAGCAAAGCAGGCCGCACCTAGTTCCCTTTTCCAGCCATCTTAAGTCCCAAGGCCACTGGCCTATTTGTTGCTGGAGCAACAGAAGCCACCGAGGGGGGGCAGGAAGATGACAATGATTTAACAATGATCCACCCCACCACCAAAACTATCCCTAGTAGAGATAAACCACAGGTGCTGTCCTTATTTGAGGACGTCAGCCCACACATGGCATCGCACCATTATTCCTATAGTCCCGGACAAGAACGCCCTAAATATGTGACATGGAAGCCTCAGGAGGCTGCAGTCCTTGTGAAGGAACACTGAGATATATACACCTATCAGTGACGTGTCATCAATAATTGATGTTTGATAAGGCCCGAGAGCCAGGTCCTCGACGGAAAGAGGATTTGAAAGGGGGATTTTAAAGGTACTGGTGCAGAGTTATAAAAGTGGGTGAAAGAGCCCTGACTGTTACCTGGTACGGCTTTCCTGCTAAGCAGTGAGTTGAACGTTGTATGCGTACTCACTTGTCTTGTTTTGGTGGATGTCAATATTCTTACCTAGAATTGAATACATTGGGGAAGACCCCTAAACTTTGGCCTTAATCAGAATTATTGAGTATTGGATGGAGCGCCCTCATGGAGGTGTATGTATTGTGAATTCTCTCCCTGATCCTGATTTGCATCCCAGGCCTTTCTATAGGAAGATGTGCCAAATCCAGAAAACCCACTCTGCCACATATGCTGATTTGTATGGGCTCACCCAGATTAAAGCTGGGGATTCTTTCTGGCCAGTAATGGAGCCAGGTTTGCAGGTTTACAGTGAGGGTGCGTGTACCTTATCACCCAAGTGACACTGGTGCTCTAGTTTTTCCTGGAACATGTTTTTATGTAAAATGTACGCAGTTTTTGGTGTGAAACACCGTAGGAGAGTTGAAATTGGAAAAAAAAAATAAGAGAAGTGTTATTTCATCTTCAGTGAAGATGAATTGTAAGTGACACACGTATGTCGAAAAGGGAAATGGAGAATTCTCCCAAGGCTGGAGATTAGATGAGAATTGATGAGTAATTCTGAATCTAGCGACTACACTATGTGTATTTTACCTGTCTGTGAAAATAAGAAACATAAGCTGATATATAGGGTGGACTTGTGTGCTGTCTGTGGAGCACTGTGTCCACGTAAGCCCACCCCACTATTTCCTGTCCTGAATGTAGATTTCTTTCTGTCACTCTGTGTTTTGCCCAGTCCTGGGTGGGGTATGGTATGGGGATAGTTATCAGGGTCTGACAGGAGATAGGGATACGCTGGAGGCTCGGCCCTGACCACCATTAGGTCTACCGTCGAGATGAGGGCAAGCACAGGGTCCCTAGTTACAGGGTCAGCCCAGGGGTCCCTATATAATCCATATTCCCAGTGACAGATTGAATACCTCCTGAATGTAGATGTCACAATACATGTCACTCCCTCCCAGGCCTCTTCAGACGCCATTTTTTGGCCAACACCTACTTCCTCTTTTAGCGGCTGTTTCTTATCGGTAATTATCTTTAGTGGACGTTTTAACTCAGACACTACATAGTTCATCTTTTGACGCCATTTTAGTCCAGCCGACATCCAGTTCCCTATTTTTTGTTTCAGCAGCCAAAGCCACTGCTCTGTTTATTGCCGACATAGCAGGGACTGCAGAGGGGGGACATAGGGACCTGAAACACACACTCCATTTTTTGGTCATATATGCAGTTGTTCCCCATTGTGTTCCCACTAATGAACCTTAGCAGAGGTTATTGCTGATAGTCCTGTGGAAACCTTTTCCCTTCACTTTTGCATGTTTGTTTTTGCTGTATCTAGTATACAGTTTAGTAGACCATATAGACTGCTCACTATTAGTCCTGGTGGACAGTGAATATTTTTCTGCCTATGGCAGTTGCTGCTTAGCCTAGTTTGAGATATTCTCACTTGTATTTTATCCTTCCTGGTATCTTGCACAAGAGTTCCCTGATAGAGAGGGTCGAGGATCACGTGGTCCCAAGGGGACATTGATCATCAGGAGTTGGCATATTAGGGTTTTCGTTGGCAGCACCCAGTAATCCTTTGTGTCTTAGTTTGCAGGGTCTGACAGGAGAGAAGGATACGCTGGAGGCCCGACTGTGATCACCATCAGGTCTACCGTCGGGATGAGGGAGAGTGCAGGGCCCCCAGTTACAGGGTCAATACAGGAGAGGTAGAGTAGATACGCTCCACTGCTTTTTCCTAGTTGTGTATATGTAGTCAGGGGGTGCTGCTTGGTAGTTTTCAAACCCTCTTGTGCTCTTTTCTCTTTCCCCGGGGTTCTAGGGAGTCTTAGTTTTTAGAATTTCAGTGTTCTCCTGACCCCAAAGTTACACCCATTGCTCTTTCTTACAAACCTGGGTCTGGTCCTTTGTATCAGGTCTCCGAGAGCCCACATGCAAACTACAGTTGGTAAGGACCAAGACATCCTCCTTCAAGTGGCAAGACGTATGGAGATGAATCTAGCAGCTTACAAGATCACCCCACATACGGATGTGCTGCATTCACAGTCACCTGAGTTACAGCCAGTCACCTGAAGAGTATCATCACGTCATCTCCAGCCCAGAAGTCATTCTACCTGTTTGCCATGAAGGAAGACAGCAGCCCCGGACATCTAAGGGACAGCAGCCCCGGACATCTAAGGGACAGCAGCCCTTTGAACACTACTCAGCCAGATTGAACACCTACCTAAAGCACCAGTTGAAGATCAGTGCCCGTATGACATCACTGCTCCCTGACAAAGTCACCAACTCCCGGTGTCCGGTCCTTAATCCTGCTAAACTTCTCCCTCTTCCAAGGGGGGAGGAGTGTCCCACCTCTGACACCTTGGTGGAAGAGGTAGTCGACTCTGGCATAGCTGAAACTCTGGATTCAATACAGTGACTGATACACCTTTGGACCCTGACTTAAACCCTTTGCGGATGGATCAAGATGTGCATCAAGAAGACTGTTCCACATGGGTATGGTGATGGTAGCAGAAGACGCTGTGCTGATAGAGCAGTCGCTACCTGCATGCCTGTCTGTGAAGAAGCAGATGTATGCGCAGAAGCATGCAAGATGGCAGCCAGCATCTACTCTGTATGGAAGACAAGAGACTATCACTGCCAATGGAACTGTACGCCGCCATGAGGCCATAGAAGAACGGATGGAAGCTTTGCTATTGCCAGACAGAGTCGCGGTGAGCAGGGTTGAGGCCTACATTGGAGGAGTCAAGGGAAGCAGTAAGAAGTGCCCTCGCTGACAGAACATCCGGAGAAGCCCCAAGACCACTTACCAAAGAAACAGTCAGTCAATCTGTGCTTTTTGAATGACCCCGATGTGAAGAAGAAAGGAAAGATGGAAAATCTTGAGAAAACATTGTCCTGACCCTACAAGAGCAAGTCTCAGAAGAAGAAGAGGACTGAGATAGGGTGCAGCTGTGGGCTCCCGGAGACCATAGAAAGTGGCTAGTGACCTGCTTTTACTGCCAGCCAAAGAGATATGGCAGGCCTTAGACACAGAACTGACTCTACACACCCCATACCAGCCACAGAATAGAGAGAAGGTTGGGAGGATGGGGCAGTGTAGAAGGAAAGGGCATGAGAGTTTTCCCCTTGAATTGTTCAGTGTCAGACACACCCCAGCAGGGACCACTAGGTTGAGACCCTATGAAATCCTGTTTAGAAGAACCCCCAGATACTTCAACTAAGCTTGTTGTTTGTTTAAACATTTGCCTAATACACGTTTGAGTTTTCTCCTCCAGATCCAACCAGATCTAGATTTTTTTCTCTTTTCTTTTTCTCTCACTCCTCTTTTCCTCTCTCTTTTTCTCTCTTTCTCTCTCTTCCTCTCTTCTCAATCTTTCTCTCTCTTTTCCTCTCTCTTCTCTCACTCTTTTTCTTCCGGACGAAGATCCATGCATTCCACAACAAAGAGATGTCGGACCTGAGACCAGGAGATGGCTGTCTTCCCTCTTCTACCCGATACTTTGTGCCAGGACGATGATATCTAAGCATGTGGACCAGAAGACGACTGTGCATCCCACCTTTGATGATGTCCCACCATTACCGCCTGAGGACTGAGGAGCATGAGACTTTGAGTGAAACCAACCCTGATAAATATGAGCTAATTAGAGGACTACTGCCACGTTCCCCCTTCCTGAATAACGTGTGCCAGCGGAACATAGCCATGAGGACAGTCTAGAGAATACGGTCAGGATCTGGCTTCCTATGCATAGTCTGTTGGGTGGGGAGATTCAGCCACAGTGGATGGGTTATCTCGTATGTGAGTGAGGTAACCATCGGCATTAGGACAGATCAATCGACTCGGGAAAAGTAAGGAAAGACTCCAAAGGGGGGACTGTTATGGACAAGATTCTGAACTATTATGAGTATATAGGAGTATATATGGAGATATCCATAAAAAAACAGGATTGAAGATGGTGTTTGAACTGTACCACACATATATCTCTTGGCATAAGACTCAGACAGACAGAGTCTTGTGACAAGTGAATCATGCTGACATTGCTTAATATAAAATGAGGAACCAAGCACATTACAGTAAATTGTATATCACAGAATAAGCTGTTCTACTTTATCCAATAGGAGACGTGTTACGTATTCTTGGCACCTAGCCAATAAGCCCGGTTAAATATTTGTACAACTTCCGGAATAAATCAGTCTTACTTTCTATTCATATCTGAGTACGTCTCTAGTGTGAGTGAAAGAGAGTGGTATGCATGCTACCACGAGTGACTCATAATTTGGACTGCAGACAGTTTAAGAAGGATGTATGACTGAATGGCATCAACCTAAATTAAGGCTTTATCAGGGGGGTGCACTAAAGATCCCCGTGCCTGCCATTACAATAACTCCTGTGAAAGCCAGCGTATAACTGCCATTCATACCAGACTGCTATTTACGCTATACACAGCAGTACTTATGCACTGCTATGTATAGCACAAGCAATATCGCAGCTTCAGGTCTCCTTAGGTGAATATTAAATACAATAAAAAAAGATTTTTTAAATATGACAAATATAAAAAGAGAATACCATTTCAAATTGCCCCTTTTGCACAATTAAAAATAAAACAAAAAAATATATATATACACTTTGGACTCTTACGAATGCAGCAATTCCAAATCTATCAAAGTATAAAAGAAATAAATCTGAAAGGTAAATAGCATAATAAAATATAAAAAAATAAAAAAAAAAGGCCAGGATTAGAATTTTATTAGCCCCTGCAACATTGAATTTTATTGCATTATGTTGCAATGAAAACATCGTATCTACCCCTATTATGTTGCAATGAAAACATCGTATCTACCCCTAAAATGTGTCAGTAAAAATATTAGCTCAGTGCACAAAATAATAAGCCATAACACAGCCCCATATACAAAAAGTTGAAAGGTCTCAGAAAATGGCATCGCAAGCATTTTTTTTTTTATTTTTTTTTTAGAAAATTCTCATTTTTTTTTCACCAATTAAATTTGAAGAAATAAAACAAATCTATATATATCTATATATATATATCTATATATATATATATATATATATCTATATATATATATCTATATATATATATATCTATATATATATATCTATATATATATATCTATATATATATATATATATATATATATATATATATATATATATATATATATATATATATATATATATATATATATATATATATTAAAAAAAAAAAAAAAACTATGCATGTTTGGTATCTGTGTAATGGTACTGACCTGGAGGTCAGCTTTACTGTATAGGGGACATGGTAAATACAGAATAAAAAAAAATCGTTCAATTGCTCTTTTACTTTGCAATTTCAACACAGCTGGATTTTTTCTGCTTTCTAATGCATCACATGATAAAATGAATGCGGTCATTCAACACCACAACTCATGCCTCAAAAATAAACCTTAGTGCTGTTTTTCACTGAAGAAATGCTTGAGAAACCATTTTTTCTTCACGGCATCTTCCTATTTACTATCTCTGCCTTCTTCTTGTGTAACGTTACAGGAGCCAGAGGAGGGCAGGGACAGACGGACTGAAGAGGTCATCCACGCCAACTGTGCACCGGGTGCCTGTGCTCTTCATTGTTGACGGAGTTAAAGGGAATATGTCCCCAGGATTTTGCTATCTAATCTGAGAACAGCACAATGTAGAGACAGAGACCATGATTCCAGTGCTGTGTCATTTACGGACCTTCTTGCTAAAGTTTTGATAAAAATCAAAGTTTAATCAGCAGGAGATTATCATTAGAGGACTAGTAAACCTGCTGCAATGTAGTCCTACATATTCATGACTTTTGTTTAACCCCGCCTCCACCACTGATTGGCAGCTCTCTGCCTATGCACACACAAAGCTGCCAATCAGTGGTGTAGGCGGGGTTATAAAGAGCTCAGAATTCAGAGAACTGGTGTTTTTTTAATTCAAAACTGCTAGAATCAGACCCAGTAAAAGCTTTTGTTAAAAGATGAGACTTTTTTTTAGGGGGTATTGGGGTAACTTCTAAGCACTTTTGATAATTATTTATATTCAGAAGAATAAATCACCGGTCTGGGGCTCAATAAATCCCACTGGCAATACAATATCCTGGGAGCTGAACACAACATACAGCACAACCTACGTTTTCCATAAGAAGTCGCAGCTTCTCGATGTCCTTGATCTGGTGCAGGTCTTTGAGCGTCAGTGACACGTCACAGTTGGCCTCGTACACAAGGGTCTCCAACGTGACCAAATCATCACAAAGCAGCTCCAAACCAGGAACATTCTTCTCTTTTCCCAGTCGTACCAAAGAGAGAGCACCGTCCACCTAAAATTCAGCAAAAGTCACGCCCGGTATATGAAGAACCTCATTCCATATAAATAAACAATACGACATGCACCTAAGAATTTCACTGAATTTTTGGGGACTACCCTTCCCTTTTTGTAATAAAAAGGACATTTACGGGCCGTTCTCTTTTGATATCAGTGTAAAATACTGAGCCTAATTGAAGGGAAAGCCCAATCTGCTACCATCACTAATTTTAGGGGCTGACCAAGTGGTTGTGGACGACCACAGGTAAGGTGGGTAAAAAAAACCCTAAATCTTGAAATCAGGGGTTCAGTGTTGATGTTATATATTGTGTAGATAGAAGTAGGCTATACGTGGCACATTGACCAACACCTGTCTCTGTCGGTCAGTGCCAATGCGTGGTTATACAGGAGCTGCCACACACAGTGTGCTGGGCCGTAACTGAAAAGGTCACGCCTCTGTGACTGAAGACGGAGGCTGCAGGGCTGAATAAAATTAATGTCCTCCCACTACCCGTGCAAGGAGTGCGATGGGTGAATAACTTTACAACGCTATTAACCTGCAGATTAACCACATAGATATGAGTTTTGGGAAATGACAGGTTCCCTTTCAAAACCTAAGAGGCTAATTCATCAAGACTGGCATTGTCACCATCAATGTTTTGCAGGAATCCTCCACAATGTCTGTAGCTACTAGCGAAAGGTTGCAGCTAGACAAGTCCCGGATGAGAGGTATGGGTCACCAAGGTTGCTAGCTTCGGTGAGGTAGGACATTGTGATGCAGGCTCCAACTCACATAGTGCTGAGTGTTTTTGTTTTCTTTTTGATTTTTTTTTTTTTTTAAAAGGAAGCACGTCACCAGGTTTTTCCATTATGAGCTGTGACCACCATCAGTATTCCAAAATACTGTATATAAGAGCCCAGAGCCGCTCTGTATAATGTAAAAAACACCTTTATAATAGTCACCTAGGGGGTGATCGGATCCAATGGGTGACGGTGCTTTCGGTCCGGCACCTCCTGCATCTTGTGCAATCGTCGTCCTCCTGCCCAGCCCCTTGTGGATGACACTTCCTGCATCATTCCCACAGAGGCCTCCATTGTGCTCCTGCGCATGCGCACTTTGATCTGTCTTGCTGAGGGCAGATAAAAGTACTGTAGTGCGCATGTGCGGGCGCTTTTTCACCTTTTCTTGCGCCATTACAGTACATTGCTCTGCCATCAGCCTGGCAGATCAAAGTGCGCATGCGCAGGAGCGCAATGGAGGCTTCTGTGCGAATGATGCAAAACGCATCATGCACACGGGGCTAGGCAGGAGGTTGGTGATCCCACAAGATGGAGGAAGCGCCGGACAGAGACCAGTGACACCCATCGGTCTGGACCTCCCCTTAGGTTAGTATTATAAAGGTGGTTTTTTTTACCTTATACAGAGCGGCCTGGGCTCTTATACACAGTATTCCTGAATCTTTTATATAAGGGCTCACTGGTGGTGGCTGCAGCTGATGACAGGTTCCCTTTAAGTGAGCCCGAATTTTGAGACCGCGTTTTAGGAACGCCCAAAAGAGCTGGGTGGGATACCTTTAATGAGGTCTGTTCGGAAGAGAAGACCTGTGTGATACTGTTGTAAGAGAAAGTCCAGAAAGTATGGTGCGAATGGTCAAGATCTGTAATGCTCTATGATCCAGAGAACTGTTAATCATTTTTACCTTTATGCCAAGGAGGACTTCATTTCTATGGACGTTAATAAATCTACCAGATTTGCCCCAGGTTACTCCGTGCCGGGGTAAGTAATCCCTTACACTAGGTTTCAGCAATGGAATCTCTTTACCTGTCTGGCGTAATCCTCCATCTCCTCTGCCCGGTGCCAGTACCAGTTCTTCACGATATCGATGGATAAAGAGTCGGTTCTGTACAGCAGGAGTTCTGCCTGTTCCTCGTACAGAAACTCCGCCAGATCCGGACTGCTGGGCTCCACCTGTAACCTGCGGATGAGGATGAAGGAGAGAACATGTCCCCTGTAAATCATAGCAACACAGAGCGGAAGCCTCCAATCCTCAAACTGGTGCAAACTAAACATTCCACTAGGATGGGGACATATTTAGCGATATTTTTTTATTATTTAAATTGCATTTATTTTGAGTGAAATAATATGTTTGCAATTGTGTTTAATTTAAAATTTTGCACAGTTTAGATTTTACAGGCATTTATTTTTCCTGTGCACATTGCTGGTTTCAAAATGAGTTAACTGATAATCCATCAGTGAGCTCGCTCTGATGGGAAGGTTTTTTAATTTTCTCTGATGTGGTCATTAATCGCAAAACAGCATGAAGTTGAGTTGAAATTTGAAATGGGACTAAATCAAGTAAGAACTCAGAAAAAGGCAGATAAAATAGTTAAAACTCTCCCATTAGAATGCATTAGATATACACTACTCATAGAAAGTTAGGTATATTTTTATTTTCGGGTGGAATTTCAGGATGATCCTAAAATGCCCTCTAAGCTTTTTTTTGGTGACCTTAAAGGGAACCAGTCACCAGATTTTTCCCTATGCAACTAAAACTACCACCTTCTGCAGCTCCTCGGCAGGATTCTATGAAGGTGCGCCTTGTATCTGGCCCCCTTTTCAGACCGCAAAAACAACTTTATAAATATTACCTTTTCGTATGTACATTTTTAGTAGGGCCTAAAGGGCGGGCTCTCTTTCTCCTTCGTTCCCCCCTCCTGCCGCTGTACGCTGTCCCCTGTGTTGATTTGAATTGATGACGACGGTCCAGTCATCCTCCACGCTGTGCCGAAGTATCGCGCATGCGCCATTATCGTAGGCCACTATCGTGGGCCTGTGCACAAACTATCCATCTCGCACGCGCCCAGGATGTATTTGCTCAGGCACGAGATTATGGGCGGCGCTGTGCATGACCTCACCAGCGTCATGCTAGTACCCGCCCATAATCTCATGCCTGAGCAAATACATCCCGGGCGCGCGCAAGATGGATAGTTTGTGCACAGGCCCGCAATAGTGGCCTACGATAACGGCGCATGCGCAAGATTTCGGCACAGCATGGAGGATGACGGGATCGTCGCCATCAATTCAAATCAACACAGGGAACGGCGTACAGCGGCAGGAGGGGGCAACGAAGGAGAAATAGCCCACCCTGTAGGCCCTACTAAAATAATTTACATACGAAAAGGTAATATTTATAAAGTTGTTTTTGCGGTCTGAAAAGGGGGCCAGATACAAGGCGCACCTTCATAGAATGCAGCCGAGGAGCTGCAGAAGGTGGTAGTTTTAGTTGCAAAGGGAAAAATCTGGTGACAGGTTCCCTTTAATGTGACCTTCTCTAATCTCTTGGATGCACATGTCCAACTGTTCAATGTTTCTGTACTTTTTGCACAACTTGCTGCTCTCCAACAAGGAGCTTGATGGCAAAATTCACAACAGGCGTTTGATTCAGGAATCGCCCAATAAATGTCTGAATTGGTAATAAACCGTACTCCTCATCATACTGTTCACATTTTGACATCATGAGACCGAGACAACACCTAACAATTGACCAACAGTACTTTACCATTATGAGACTTCACGCGAAATATTCTCAGACAGAAGTGTCCACTGAGCTTAGAGTGTCACCAGCAGGTTGTACAGAGACACAAAGAGACTTAAAGAGTCACAGAAAGGCAGAGAAGTGAATGAATTCGGCTACATCCCATCCTGATGAAGAATGCCACACAACTCCAGGCACATTTATGGGCAGTGAAGGGCACTCAAGAGTCACGTCAGACCAATAGAAACTGTTTACATCAGCGTGGTCTGTGTGCTAGACAACCTGCTAGGGTACCTGACCACACCACCAGGCACAGGTGTCCTCGTCTTGCTGAACGAGGGACCAGTGGGCCTCAGTGTTGTTCACTGATTAAAGTTGATTCACGTGGAGCAGAAATGATGGATACCAACAATGTTAGAAAAATCAAGGAGAGCACAATGCAGACACTGTTGTCACCAGATGAGCCTTTGGTGGTGGTGGTGTTATAGTAGGTGTGTCTAGTCAGTACAGAACTGCCCTACACTGTGTGATTGGTACAGTGATTAACCCGTACTACTGGAATAACATCATTGATCCAGTCATTTAGCTTCTGGCTGAACACCACCGGCCTAATGTTATCTTCATGGATGACAGTGTTCCAGCTCATCAAGGTCACATCATTAGAAAACGGCTGCTGGAGACTGGGGTACCTTAAATGGAGAGGCTGCCCTTTCTCCAGACCTGAATCCCATAGAAAACCTATAGGATCAACTGAGTTGCCGTGTAGAGGCTCGTAAATCTGTACCCTAGAGTCTCAATGACCTGGTGGCCGTCTTTCAAGAAGAGTGGGATGCCATGCTTCCGCAGACAATAACTCCATTTGTTCATAAGAAGCAAGAAGGAAACCTGACTGCATACAGCTGCTGTGCCGGAAAAGTTTATTCAAGGAATTTTTTCATCAGTGCAGGTAAAATCAGCGGGAGATGACCTGGATTAGAGCCCCTCCAGGAGTACGACGGCCGTTTCGCCTGCCAATCAAGCCACTGTTTAACACATTAAGAAAACGTGCCTGCCAGGCACCACTGTGCAAAGTTAAAAACAAAGTACAAAAAAGGACAAATTTGTGATATGGGCTTAGTGTAATAATATACAATTTTTTGGCAGACTAATTTTTCTGCTCCCATTTATAAAAACACTGCACGTTTTCTTAATGTGTTAAACAGTGATTATATTATTGTAAATCATTGTTTGGTGTTGATTCCTCTGTTTTTAACATGCGGTGAAGTGACCTGGGTGCACTCCCCTATTTAAGGAGTGTATGATCGCCCCCACATGTGGACCCGTAGAAGCCTGATTGTCAGGCGAAACGGCCGTCGTCCACCTGGAGGGGCTCGCATCCAGGTCATCTCCCGCTGATTTTACCTGCACTGATGGAAAAATTCCTTGAATAAACTTTTCCGGCACAGCAGCTGTATGCAGTCAGGTTTCCTTCTTGCTTCTTATGAACTACTGAGACTGACTCTCTTTCCTGACGTGCACGCTGCCTCCGGAGCCAACCAAGCGCTGCAACTCCTTCCCCTGCACGTGTGTGAAAATCATAAGGTAACCTAAAGGCTGGCGGTGCAGGACTTTTCCTTCACTTGTAGTAATAACTCTATTAGTGACCAGCAGGAGACGATGTTGCCAGCTGTAATTGATGCTCAAGGCCACATGACAAGTTATTGAGGCAGTGACATTTTTGCGGGTATACCCACCATTATTGTTTCAATAAATTGTTTGAGATGAGTATCACCATTTCATGCTTCTCCTTAAATGCCTTCTACTTTTATGATAAAATATTACTGTAGAGTGAACTTTTTATGTGTTCCGTAGATTTCACTACTTTTTTGGGAGTAGTGCAAGTCCTTTAAGAAATAAGATACTAGCCTGCATTAGACTCCAGAGCATTACTCACAGTTCTACCGTCCTCAATGGAAAGTGAACAAGCCGTCACCAGACCTCTAACATCGCAGCTCTGCTCCTACAATACAGTAGGGCAGTTTGTGTATGAAGATCTTACACCTCAAGATGATACACAAGGAGGCCTGTACCCCTGTAGTGGCCTCAATCAGGTGTACATAGGAGCTGCAAACACATAGCAGTAGGATTTCTTCAAGTCTATTTGCAAAGGTATACTGGAGAAAATAATCCAATCCATCGTCCTTCAAGACTTAGGATTTCTAATGTTATTTGCACCTTATATAAAATTATTTCACTCCATAAAAGGAACAACAAATTGAACACTAATCCTAGAAATAAATAGTAAAAGTACATTTGGTGGTAGAGTTTAGTCAATAAGTAAGGTTAAATGTTCTGTGTATGACGCGTCCTAGGTCATCCACACTAGCCGGCATTGAGGTCCTGCGCAGGCGCACTATGATCTGCACTGAGCAGGGCAGATCAAAGTATTGTAGTGCGCCTGCGGAGGACCTCAATGCCGGCTAGTGTGGATGACCTAGGACGCGTCATGCACCCAGGCTTCAGAAGGACAAAGATGGCCGAAAGGGGAGGTGCCAGTACTGGAGAACGAATACACCCATCCGACCAGTCTGCACCAAACATTATGTAAGTATTATAAAATGATTTTTACATTGTACACATCGGCCTGGGCTCTTATATACAGTACTAGCTGTACTACCCGGCTTCGCCCGGGTTAATAACTGTTGTTAACAAAATAAAATGTATTAACGCCCGGGTTAGTAACTGTCTCTGTTTCTCTCCCATTTTCTGTCTGTCTCCCCCTCTGTATATATCTCGCTGTCTCTCTCTCTCTCTCTTTGTCTGTCTGTCTCTGACTGTGTCTCTTTCTCCGTCTGTTTCAATCTGTCACTTTCCCTCTCTTTCCCTGTGTCTGTCTTTTTGTCTGTCTCTTTACCTTTGTCTGTCTCTTACCCTGTCTGTCTCTTTCCCTTTCTTTCCCTGTCTGTCTGTTTCCCTGTGTCTGTCTCTTTGTGTCTGTCTCTTTCCCTGTCAGTCTGTCTCTTTGTCTGTCTCTATGTGTCTGTCTCTTACCCTGTGTATGTCCGTTTCTTACCCTGTCTGTGTCTGACTCTTTCCCTGTCTGTGTCTGTCTCTTTCCCTGGCTGCATTGCGACACGCCAACATTTCATATAAGGACGTGGCTGCGCATTTTTCTGAAGTTCTGGCTGCACTGTGGCTCCCAGCTCCATTCGCTTTAATGGAGGCAGGTTTTTTGGTGAATAACTAAAGTGCGGGGTTAAAATTTCCCCTCAAAACATAGTCTATGACGCTCTCGGGGTCCAGAAGTGTGAGTGTGCAAAATTTTGTGGCTGTAGCTGCGACGGTGCAGATGCCAATCCTGGACATACACACACACACACACACATTCAGCTTTATATATTAGATGTTAGAATGCTGCATATAAGAGCCCACTAGTGGTGGTTGCAGCTTTTAGTCACCACATCTGATGACAGTTTCCCTTTAATATGAATATAAAAACTTTGATTTAAACAATAGCCTATTTTTTTTATTTTAATTCACCTTTAGCAACTACAGACAAATCCATATTTATTCCAGATGCACAATATGGCTTTACTCCAGACGTCGTCATATATATAAAAAAATATATATACATAGGAGCTGGAGACTGTGCATTTCAGTCAAGCTGGATTGGAAGCTGCAAATGAATTTTCTGAGCTGGCCTAATACACCCCCAGACTAATTCCAAGAGGGATCCCGGTGAGCTTCAATTTCAGAATGAGAGTGGCTGGAATAAAGAGTGCGCGGCGCAGAATCCCATAAGCCAAGGTTCTATTTTAAGGTGTCGTTGCCCTTGTGCTCTCTTCCCATAAATCCTTTGTCCTCGCAGGAAGCCGAGGTGTCTGATCATTTTTATTCCATCTGTGTAGCCTGATATTATTCGCACAGAAGTGGGAGCGCGCGGCTGCCGGCCAAGTCCTCAAGGCTGTGTATGTATTAATGATTACAGAATGTAGTATGGATTTTTAGCACAGACATCCTGGAGAAAATACCATTCCTTTCTGGCTCCTGATACCCCCGGAAAAAATGCACATTTGGGGGTTTTGTTCCATGTAAGGTGCTTTTGTGGAAAACAAAAATGGAGCATGGCAAACAACCCTCTATAAGTCACAAAGGAAGTGGCCGGTAATAGCCAGGCACCATTGTCTAGTTCATTCTCCACTTCAGAAATGATGAATAATTGCTCCTCACCCATGAAAGAGGAGGTTAAGGTAACGGTAACAAGAATGGGGGCAGCCTCAAAAGCAGGGCCGGCGTCAGCACCCAGAAAACCTGGTCAAATGTCGGGGCCCTGGGCTGCCGGGAGGCACACTCGCTGTGGCAGGAGTGGCGTACGCTACTCAGGGGGGCCCGGTGCCGATGCTGTCACCGCCCCCTCCCCCCGCCGAGGATTGCGCTTTTAATTGCATCGGCATCGCAGGTGACGGTACAATTGAAAGCGATTATGAGAGAGTGAGCGGCGCGCTTCCTCTCTCATCATTCTCCCCACTGTTTCTGGAGTGTCGGCGCTCTGACAGCTCTGCAGCGGAGCGCAGTGACGTCACCACCACGCGCCTGCTGAGAGGTCAGAGTGCGCGACAGCAGTAGACGCGCCGAAGAGACCAGAGCAGTGGGGGAACGAGGAGAAGCGAGTATGTACTAGTCACTGTGGCCAGACGACCATGGGGCTGTACACTACATGAAGGTGCCTAATGCTATTTGGGTCGGTACTGTGCTATATACGGGCTGTATACTACATGAAGGTGCCTAATGCTATTTGGGTCGGTACTGTGCTATATACGGGCTGTATACTACATGAAGGTGCCTAATGCTATCTGGGTCTGTACTGTGCTATATGGGGCTGTGTACTACATGAAGGTGACTAATACTATCTGGGGCTGTACTGTGCTATATGTATACTACATGAGGGTGCCTAATGCTATATGGGTCTGCATTGTGCTATATGCGGTCTGTATACTACATGAGGTTGCCTAATGCTATCTGGGTCTGCACTGTGTAATATACAGGCTATATACTACATGAGGGTGCCTAATGGTATCTTGGTCTGCAGTGTGCTACATGCTGGCTGTATACTACATGAAGGTGCCATATGGGGACTGCATAGTGCCATATTGCCATATGGGGGATGCATAATGCCATATGGGAGCTGCATAATGCCATATGGGGGCTGCATAGTGCAATATGGGGGTTGCATAATGCTACATGGGGGCTACAAAATACTATATGGAGGACAATGGGGGGCTTCATAACACTATATGGAGGAATATGGGGGCTGCATACTACTACTGTATAACCCCAGAGTTGTATGTCCCCTCCACCCCAGTGCTGTATACCCCCAGAGCTGCATGTAACCCCCCACCTCAGAGCTTTTTGTCCCCCCACCGCAGAGCCACTGCCCCCCTCTACAGCTGTATGCCCCACATTGCTGTATACCCCTTTCCTCAGTAATATGTATGCCCCCCAGTAATGTGTATGTCCCCAGCCTCTCTTGTGATGTATATACAGCAGTGTCAGTGTGCTCTATGTGCGGCCACATCTGTTAGTGACGACCAACAATCAGCGTGCACAGACACATGCCCAGGAGGAGCTGGATGGAGAAAAGTGGGGAGGTTAATGAGGCTGTTGCCGGCTTGCCAATATTAGAAATATCTCTAATGTGTGTGTGTGCAAGTATGATCTGTATCTATGTATGTCAGTATTTATGACTGTGTCTAGATTTATGTCTATTTATGTGTTTTTGTGAATTTCTCTTTAAATATATATGTGTACGTATCTGTGCATGTCTATGTGTGGATGGGGCCCACTGAGACTCTCTTGCCCATGGCCCACAAAAACCTGGAGCCGGCCCTGCTCAGAGGGCACAGAAGTAGTCACAGGTACAGACTGGAGAAGCTGCAGTGCTCAATCAACACAGCAGACCCTTCATCCCAAGACAAGAGGGGGTCTTATAGAATAAAGCCCGACTATCCCAGCAGTGGTCAATTTGTGGGGTCAGACTGCAGTGACCTCCACTATTCCTATATATGGGGCTCTGCAACGCACGGTCAGTGCAGAGCAGTGGCAGGTTCTGCACCCCACCATCGCCAGCTGCTCTACAGACAAACAATGTATGGATGCAGCTCAATCCTAACACAACCCTTCCAAAATCAGTGGGGTCCCAATGGACCACCAGAGATGAGCAAGAAGTAATACATTCTGCCCATTAAAAGAACCTCTTACTAAGCTCTAATCCACAACCTTGTCTACAGTGACCAATGTCACCAACAAAATTGTGAGTGCAGCTCTGGAGTATAATACAGGGTGTAACTCAGGATCAGTAATGTAATGAATGTACATAGTGACTACACTAGCAGAACAGCGAGTGCAGCTCTGGAGTATAATACATGCTGTAACTAAGGATCAGTTTAAGATCAGTAATGTAATATGTACACAATGACTCTACCAGCAGAATAGTGAGTGCAGCTCTAGAGTATAATACAGGCTGTAGCTCAGGATCAGGAATGTAATGTATGTAGACAGCGACTGCATCAGCAGAATAGTGAGTGCAGCTCTGCAGTATAATACAGGATGTAACTCAGGATCAGCGCAGGAGCAGGAATGTAATGTATGTACACAGTGACTGCACCAGCAGAATAGTGAGTGCAGCTCTGGTGTATAATACAGGAAGTAACTCAGGATCAGCGCAGGATCAGGAATGTAATGTATGTACACAGTGACTGCACCAGCAGAATAGTGAGTGCAGCTCTGGTGTATAATACAGGAAGTAACTCAGGATCAGCGCAGGATCAGAAATGTAATGTATGTACACAGTGACTGCACCAGCAGATTAGTGAGTGCAGCTCTGGTGTATAAAACAGGAAGTAACTCAGGATCAGCGCAAGATCAGGAATGTAATGTATGTACACAGTGATTGCACCAGCAGATTAGTGAGTGCAGCTCGAGTATAATAAAGGAGGTAACTCAGGATCAGCGCAGGATCAGGAATGTAATGTATGTACACAGCGACTGCACCAGCAGAATAGTGAGTGCAGCTCTAGAGTATAATACAGGATGTAACTCAGGATCATTACAGGATAAATAATTTAAGTACACAGTGACTGCATCAGCAGAATAGGGAGTTAAGCTCTGGCGTATAATACAGGTTGTAACTCAGAATCCGGAATGTAATGTATGTAGACAGTCACTCTACCAGCAGAATAGTGAGTGCAGCTCTGCAGTATAATACAGGCTGTAACTCAGGATCAGTAATATAATGTATGTACACAGTGACTCCACCAGCAGAATAGTGAGTGCAGCTCTGGTGTATAATACAGGAGGTAACTCAGGATCAGTACAGGTTAAGTAATGTAATATACGTATGTACTCAGTGACTCCACCAGCAGAATAGTGAATACAGCTCTGGAGTATAATAGAGGTGGTAAATCAGGATCATTCCTGAAATGTATGTAGACCGTGACTAATATACTATTACCCCAGACTTACGATATTAACGCGGTCTCAGGTGACAGCAGTTCTAGCTCCAATTTTGTGCTCGACACGGAAGAGTGTTCTATGCCATCTTGCGGTAGTCAAGGGGCTGGATTAATTCCTTATTTCAGTAGCCAGCCCCCTTCTCTGGCCTTCGCATTTTTGGTGCAGATTTGATGCAACAATTTCATTGGCTTTTAGTGTGGAAAACTTGTACATCACACGCAAAAAGTGAGTTCATCTGCATTTATAAACAATAAGCAAAGAAGGGGTTTGGCTTAGCTACTGAAAGAAGCAACTCACCCAGCCCCCTTCACGTAGCTCTGATTGCATAAGAAAATCCGTGCCGAAAAGAAGGCCAAAAAGTAGAGGTGCCCGTATGATCTGATAAAGGGAAACGGACGCTGCTTTTTTATCGTTTCAGTAAGCTCCATATAGTGGTTATAGGAAAACATCTCTATTGGACTATCCCTTTAAGTCAGCATTTGATATAAATAAACCAAGATTTGGGGGAAGGAGCCTCTTGACCTGGTCCTGCTGTACGGAGCGGGCACTGCTGTGTTCCCTTGCCCGCTCCTCATCAGGTGGATTTTGTTTGTGCGGACACTCCTGCATCCATGATTGAAGAGTGATTGAATGGCTTTTAATAAAAGCGTTTTGTATTCATCCCCCTGAAGCGGTGCGCTCCTCTACTTATTTAATCGAGAGCCTGGCTTAGCGCTCCAAAAGAAAGGAAAGCAATTTAGTGCTGTAAAAGTAACAAAGGGCGATGGCGGAAGGGATGGGATTTGCCGAGGAGGCCCCTATTCTTAATGCTTGCTAATGTTCCGCTCTTTTCTTTGATGTGTCTCGCTCTTTCTATTAAAATGTATTAACATATTGAGTGGAAAACATAAAAACAGTCATTTAAATATGTATGAGCGCGCATCTGATGTGCTCCTTTCAATTACGCCCCGCGCTGGACTTACTTGCACCGCGGCTCCTCGCACCAGTCTTTCTCGCGGTGATCCTGCTCGTTCCAGGCGACAATCTTCAACTCGCCAGCTTCAAAGCTACGAAGGAAATGTAAACAAAGATAAGAAACACAATGGAAGAAAAAAAAACAAGAAAAGAATTAATGCCGGCCATAGACACAGATAATTCATTTCCCATTTTGGGCCTAATGATCCGATACTTTCGCTTACCAGACCGATCAATGAGTGACATAAAAACATCCACCTGTACCTAGGAATTATCATAAAAAGTTACTGGACAACTTTAAACTTTAAAGTTCTTCCAACTTTAAAGGGGTTCTCCACTTCGATCAAACCCGACGTATTAGAAGAGCCCTTGATAATAAGTATCACAAGGTGTCAATCACCTCATGTATCTGCAGCGCCACCGCAGGAGAAATTAAGTATTACATAGATCCTATTGCATGTGGTAATGAATCGTGATCATGCAGGATTATCCAAGACTCTACTCTCTGCCACCCCTCCGTCATTGAAATCAATGTACAACCAACTGTAAAACCAGGGCTGCCAGTATGTTATGTGCCTCCTAACGGTCCGTTCCATTCACCCATGCAGCCCGGCATAGCATAAAAATTATCTTTATACACCGCTCCCACTGTATGGCAATCAGTGCCGAGAGGTCCAATAGGCGTGGTAACACAGTGCACGGTGTGGTGAGTGAGAGTGAGAGAGTGTGTGTGTGTGTGTTTGTGTGTGTGTGTGTGTGCGCGAGAGAGAGAGCGCGAGAGAGAGAGCGCGAGAGAGAGAGAGCGCGAGAGAGCGAGAGTGAGTGTGTGTGTGTGTGTGTAAGTGTGAGAGAGAGAGAGAGAGTGTGAGTGTGTGTGTGTGTGTGTGTGTGTGTGTGCGTGCGTGCGTGCGCGCGGTGTTAGGGCTAAAAGCTAACTGGAGAATTCTGTACTTGTGTTTGTTGTCTGAAGAAAAGAGTGCATTGCTGGACTCAGCCTGCCGCCCAGTGGTTGATCTGCTTCACTCAGCCGTCACAGACCCGAGACTGCCCTGGCAGTATCACCTGGCGGCTACCTGCGGCCCAAGTCTATTCATTTGTTGTTGCTGGCTTTTTTCACCTTCTGACTAAGTCTATTCACACCCTCAGTGGCTCCAGCGAAGTACCATGTGGCTGATTAGTTACGCCTTTCCTGAAACAGGGTAAACCCTGGCTCTATGGCGCTACGCGAATATATATATTATATAAACGCTTGCAACAGAGAATGTTTTTCTGTTTATACAAGTGTGAAAAATAAGAGAATTTTGGACTGCGACTGTGTGCGTGCCTCTTTACCGCGTGCGTGCCTCTTTACTGCGTCCATGCCTTTGCCTACCAGAGCCAATTCCCTACATTATGTAAGGGTCAGCCTCAAGTTTGCTAACCCAGCCCATGGATTAAAGGCCGAGGGGCCGGGTTAGCGAGCTCATAGCAGCCGCGGAGGTTGGCCTGTACACGTCCTTAGGACTACTTGGAGCAGACGGCCATCCAGAGAGCAGCGCACAAATATATTTAGCGGTATGCTAGTCTGCCGGGACGCATAGGACGGCTCTTTAAATTACTAATTAGGAAGGACGTAACACGCAGGCAGCAGTTAAATAATGGGAAATCTGATGACTGGATCCTTTTATATAGATAATTTTCTATAAGAAAAAAAAAAGCATTGGACAAAAACGTAGAGACATGAAAGCATGGCCTCGTAGAGCTCCAATTCACAGGTGTAAATCTTGCATTAGTGCCCCGTTTTTGCCTCTCGTACCCCTATAGAGTGGTCATATATTTATGATTTGTTCACCTGTATCAAGACAATATTATAATAATATATAATATTTATTCATTTATATAGCTCTATTAATTCCACAGCACTTTACATACATTGACAACACTGTCCCCATTGGGGCTCACAATCTAGAGTTCCTATCTGTATGTCTTTTGAGTGTGGGAGGAAACCAGAGAACCTGGAGGAAACCCACGCAAACACGGGGAGAACATACAAACTCCTTGCAGATGTTGTCCTTGGTGGGATTTGAACCCAGGACCCCAGCACTGCAATGCTGCAGTGCTAACCACTGAGCCACCGTGCCGCCCATTACTGACCCTGTGGATGAAAACAAGAATGGACAGCATCCAGAGATCTTTACGATGGTAAGGAACTGAATTGCAAAGAGTATTAAAAAGTTTCAGAACATTCTCAGGTTGTGTCCATGACTGGTGGATAACTATATTTACCCCTTAAATATACAGCATATATTAACAGACAGCGAGATAAGTGGTTGTGCACAGTCCAATGCCCCTTATCTAAAAGGGGAAAACAGGATCAGATGGTGATAACGGAACCTAGAAGATCCCCTTGTCATGATGTGATTGTAGGATAGCGATGGACAGGGGCTCCTATGCTGTCCCTTACACTAGGGGTCCATAGGCTATCCCTAACCTCAGAGTTACCCCTAATGGTGGGCATGCCTGAATCTCGTGCCTGGCTATACTCCTGACCAGAACTAATCTGATTTCCCCCTCCCACCAGGGAAGGAAGGAAAAGGATTGAGATGAAAACCAAAGACAAAAACAGACAGGGGAAAACCAAAACTGACACCTTGCAAACTTACAGGAACAAGCAATGAGATACTCAAGAGAAAAGAAAGAGCAAAAAGGTAGCAACAACAAGACAGCAAGGGTCAACTCCACACCGCACACAACAAAAAGTGCTACAACCACCAGTTAAGCGGGCTTTACACGCTACGATATCACTAGCAATTGCTAGCGATATCATACGCAAAAGCACCCGCCCCCGTCGTGCATGCGATTTTGTGTGTTCGCTGCCGCAGCGAACATTATCGCTACGGCAGTGTCACACGCACTTACCTGGCCGGCGTCGTCGCTGTGACTGCCGAACAATCCCTCCCTCAAGGGGGAGGGACGTCACCGCGACGTCACTAAGCAGCCGGCCAATCAAAGCAGAGGGGCGGAGATTAGCGGGACGTAACATCCCGCCCACCTCCTTCCTCTCGCATTGCGGCCCGCGGCAGGTAAGGAGACGTTCCTCGCTCCTGCGGTGTCACACACAGCGATATGTGATGCCGCAGGAGCGACGAACCACATCGATAATCAACCATTACCGATTTTTGGTTTTGGGACGACCTCTCCATGGTGAACGATTTTCACCATTTTTGAGGTCGCTTAAGGACGCTGGTGTCACACGCTGCGATATCGTTAATGACGCCGGATGTGCGTCACTAACAACGTGACCCCGACGATAAAAATTTAACGATATCGCAGCGTGTAAAGCCCCCTTTAGTCTCGATCACAACACCTCATCAGACCAACTTAAATAAACTATAGCTGGCATAGAAGGAAGGAAGGATCTAGCCAGCATATATAGGACAGGAGAAGATCGAATTGGTTATCCCCACAACATGTGATCAAAGGAGACTAACAAGCAGACCAGAAGAGATTAACTCTTGTTAGCCTGATTATGAACCAATAATGTGTTGGTTAACGCTAGAGTCATCCTGCGCTGATCACAGACATCAGAGAAGTTATCAGGTGGAGTGTCAAAAACTGTAGTCTGAACAGATCCGGACGCCGCTATAACCGTAGGCGAGGTTTGTAAAAATCTCTGTGTGACACCTCCTTTTTTGTAATGGCGGCAATAAGCAGAGGGTCTGGGAGACCCCAATGACGTTCCACTGTTGGCGGGGACCTGTAGGAAATCACATGCTAACAACTGTGGGATCTAGCAAGAATCCATCGAGAAGCAGATCCTTTCGCATTGCCATAAATCTGTTTACTATGGCACCGATACGACTGTACAAATTACCACCTATTTCTATTTACAGCTCTGAGCGTTAAATGCTGCATTTTCCGGGACGTAACATTTACTACAGACGTAATGCTCTTTTAAAAGCCGCTCGTGTCCAGGACCTTTCCCCCTCATTCGGAAAATAATTGTTTTTCACGTGTGCAATTAACATTTTCCTCACTTGACACTGCGGCAGTGTTAAATCTCGCTGCTGACACAGAATTTTACAGTACAGTGAATGTGAAAGAACATTTCGATAAACCTAAAATAATCCAGTGACCTTTAAATCGCATTACTGCGCTTTCCTCCCAGCCGCTCGCAGCTTCAGCACCGCGCTTCCGTACTTACAGGTGCAGCAGCCTTGACTGCGCCATTCAGTAACCAACGCCGGCTGGAGACGGGGAAGAGGTGGACGTGGACTCAAAGAGTAAAAAATAGTAAAACACCCGGATATTCCTATTACAATGATTTGTTTAAGGTCTTCCTCCAATTCCTGAAGGTTTACTTTAAAGGGGACTGCTGCGCATTCATTAGAATGTTATCACGCCCACAGGGACATACTAACATGCTAATGGAGCCGACTAGCCAGGGAAGCAACGCCCTTGGGACTAGTCCCCTTGCTCATTAACATACGATAAACGATCTTTAGAAATTCTCTTTCTAAAGATCTCTTTATCTATGCTAGTGTATACAGGGATTAGCAGTATACACCCAGAACTGCTCGTGGTTCTGAGTGCATATTGGACCTGACAGGTTCTCTTTAAGATGGCTGTTGGCTGAATGATTAGCGGAAGTGTTGTTCGGCAGATAACCATCCAACGTGTACGGAGGGGGAACTTTAGAGCGAAAACGTTGTTATATCCCAACCATCTGACGAGTATCACAAGCTTAATTTGCTCAATAATGCTTTACTTCCCGATTTATCATATGCCGGTTGCCAATGTGCAACTGTATACAGCAATTACCATCCGGAGCTGCGATGAGCAAGAAGAAAAAAAAAATTTGACACCAGCAATTAGTCTGTTTTTTGACAGTTTCCACCTATAATGCACAATATTTTTATCCGGTACAAGTAAAAAAATAAAAGTATATGTATAAATAAATACATAAAACAGGGTCTGGAGGGAAAACCGTTTATCAGATTAATTTGTGCGTACACCCTCGCCCTACAAGGTACGGCTAACGAATACCTCCTACCGAAGCCAAAACTCTAATATACGAGAGTGTGAGTGTGTGTGTCCGGGATTGGCATCTGCACTGTCGCAGCTACAGCCACAAAATTTTGCACACTCGCACTTCTGGACCCCGAAAGCATCATAGGCTATGTTTTGAGGGGAAATTTTAACCCAGCGCTTTACAGTTAGTCACCAAAAAAACCTGCCTCCATTAAAGCGAATGGAGCTGGGAGCCACAGTGCAGCCGTAACTTCAGAAGAATGCACAGCCACGCTCTTATAGGGAATGTTGGCGTGTCACAATGCAGCCAGGGAAAGAGGGTAAGAAACAGACAAAGACAGGGTACGAGACAGACACAGACAAAGAGACACACTGACAGGTTAAGAGACAGACAGAGAGGGAAAGAGGGATAGAGAAAGGGAGGGAAAGGGAGGGAAAGGGAGGGAAAGGGAGGGAAAGGGAGGGAAAGGGAGGGAAAGGGAGGGAAAGGGAGGGAAAGGGAGGGAAAGGGAGGGGGAAAGGGGGGGAAAGGGGGGGAAAGGGGGGAAAGAGGGGGAAAGAGGGGGAAAGAGGGGGAAAGAGGGGGAAAGAGGGGGAAAGAGAGGGAAAGAGAGGGAAAGAGAGGGAAAGAGAGGGAAAGAGAGGGAAAGAGGGAAAGAGATAGACAGGGAAAGTGACAGATAGACAGACAGAAAAACAGATTGAGACAGATGGAGAAAGAGACAGAGACAGTCAGAGACGCAGATAGGGACAGAGACAGGCAGACAAAGAAGGAGGAGACAGCCAGAGAGATAGACAAAGATAGATGGGGAAAGAGACAGACCTTGATAGAGACAGACGAGGAAAGAGACAGAAAAATAGAGACAGACAAGGAAAGAGACAGACAGACAGGGAAAGAGTCAGACAGGAAAAGACACAGACAAAGAGACTGGGAGACAGTCGGAGAAAGAGACAGACCTGGGAAAGAGACAGAAGGGGAAAGAAACAGAGATAGAGAGAGACAAAGAAAGAGACAGACAGAGACAGGCAGACGGGGAAAGAGACAGACAGACAAAGAGATAGAGAGAGAGACAGAGATATATACAGAGGGGGAGACAGGCATTATAATTACATTTCTATCTATTTGTTTTGTGGTTTTTGTGTTCAGAATACATTTTTGTTAATACATTCTATTTTGTTAAGAGCAGATATTAACCCGGGCGAAGCCGGGTAGTACAGCTAGTAAAAAATAAAATAGATTTTTAGATGACATTATGAGGCTTTTCCTGCCTCTGTAAAACTTGTTTTTTTTTTTATTTATATAAACAACAATAAAACACCACAAAAATAACCAAAACACCACCAACAACAATACACTTGTTCAACATTTCTTACGCAGCTTTGTCTCGCCGTGAATAAATACAGAGGCGTAACAGAAAACAGCCCAGAGGCGTCTCCGGGTGCCACCGCGGAGGGGCGCGCACACCAGCTTTACATTTTGATTATGGGATCTAATCAGCTTTTTGATTTTTTGAGGTTAAGGGGCTTATCTTGTTAACTCCCTCTAGAGAAGCCAGTTGGTCGGATTTCTTTTTGCTCTAATAGCTTTCTCCCGCGTCGCTTTGGAGAGCGGACACAGACCGCAGAATAACAACATCAGATTTTTTTTATGGGAAAATAAATAAAAACATGAAATGTGGAGGGAGCGCGTTTCTGA
>NC_134355.1:630520346-630562846 GCF_048569485.1 Anomaloglossus baeobatrachus
TCTCTCTCTTTCTGACCTCTCTATCTCTCTTTCTGACCTCTCTCTCTCTTTCCCAAGAAAGCTTGGGCCACCCTGCGCTGCGGATTTCTATCCCCAGCTGCTTAGTTGTACCTGGCTGGACACAAAAAAAAAGCGAAGCCCACACTTTTTTTATTATTTCATCAAATTCATGAAATAATGAAGAAAAAAAAGGGCTTCCCCATATTTTAGGTTCCCAGCCAGGTACAAATAGGCAGCTGGAGGTTGGGGGCAGTCCGTACCTGCCTGCTGTGCCTGGCTAGCATACAAAAAATATGGCGAAGCCCACGTCATTTTTTTTTTATTATTAGTTTTTGGGCAAAAAAAAAAAAAAATTAAAAAAAGGGCTTCCCTGGATTTTCCATTGCCAGTGAAGGTAACACCAAGCAGTGGGGGTTCGCAGCCAGTAGCTGTGCTTGGGTTACTCTTAGCAATAGAAAATGCAGCGGAAGCCCACGCATTTATTTATTTTTACCCCTAACCCCAGGTTATGTGTTTGGGGTTTTTGTTTTTTTGTTTTTTAATGAATTTAAAAAAAAAAATCAACATTGGCTTCGCCCATCGAGCACCCAGGCATTTTACTGCTCACTTATCCCTACTCCTGACCACACAGCCAACAGAACAAGTAATCAGATCAGCTGACTCCAGTGTCAGCCGATTACTTGTTCTGTGCTCCCCTGCATCCATCGCAGTGTTGCGGGCTGTGAGGTCAGCTGAGTTCAGCTGACACTGGAGTCAGCTGATCTGAACTGCGTTGAATTCCAGCCCGCACACGCTGCGATGGATGCAGTGGGACACAAAACAAGTAATCGGCCGACACTGGAGTCAGCTGATCTGAACTCAGCTCAACTCCTGACCCCACAGCCTGCACACGGTCACATGTGATCGGCAGCAGGCAGTGACTGCTGTTAACCTGCATCAATCACAGCGTGTGCGGGCTGTGAGATCAAAAGTTCAGCTGACTCCAGTGCCGGCCGATAAATTCTGTGTCTTGTTGCATCCATCGCAGCAGCCAAAAAAAAGTAGAAGTAGAAGGATCCGGTAAAATAACATTTGCGGTTGCATGCGTTGCACATTCAATCCATAGGATCCGGTCAAATGCGTTTTGTAGTTTTGTCTAAAGGCAAAAAAAAACGCTGATGTGAAAGTAGCCTGTAAAATGCATGCCACATGGATGATACAGACGACACACAGAGACTAGGCAAGAGGGGAAAAAGCAATCTCATGACCCCATCATTTTTTTTCCCCCAATTTTTTATTTTTTTCACATGTTGCACCAGCTAATTATAATTGTTGTACACGTACACACTGCTCCTCTGTGTATATATACACACACACACACACACACACACACACACACACACACACACACACACACACACACTATATCATAACAAGCAGAAGATAGGCGCTTTCTTTCCCTGGTCGTGCAGAGATTGGAGCTGCTGCTGTCACTGATGTCATTTCTCTCAGTGCTTGCATAATATGCAGAGACAGGGAAGAGGGCAGGGAGGAGTTGGGTGGAGAGCTGAGTGGGTGTGTTAGATACAGCCCACACTAAGGATCATGGAAGTTTTAGGAACTGAACCCAGGAAGTCAGGAGAGATATTAACCCCCCTCAGAGCTGGAGCTAGCAATGAGGATGTGCTGCTACGGCATGATAAAAGGTAATATTGCTGATATAACATAATAGTTGTGTGGAGAGGCACAAATTAGCACGATTTGTGAGAAAAAGAAAAATCAGTTTTGCTAACTGGACAATTTCTTTACATCCTAAGTCTTATGAAAAGGCTTGTTTAAAAAGCCACTTTTGACTTTTAGGATTGCTACTTCCAATAGGTGGCGCTAGAGTTTGTCTCCTTCCTCACTGGAGAGACAATTTGAATATTGGTGGATACACTTTTGTCAATCTTAACCCCTTAACGACCTTTGACGTACTGAGTACGTCATGGTGACATGGTGCTAAACGACCCATGACGTACTCAGTACGTCATGGCGAAATCGCGGTCCCGGAGCCCCGGGGAGTGAAATTTGTTTACTTAAACGGTAGATTCGGGAAGGAGGGGACCTCTGCCTGACCTCAGGAGGGGTGGTGCCTCCTCCCCGAACCTACAGAGGCTGTGATTGGCTGACAAACGCCGCTCAGCCAATTACAGTCACTGTAATGTGTCAGCCATTGAAAATGGCTGACACATTGAAATCCAGCCATAATCAGTGCTGCTGTAGCACTGATGACTGGCTGGAGCTGGGTGAACTTTGTTTCACCCGCCCCCAGCTCTGATTGGAGAGACCGGCCTTGTGACCGATCTCTCCCAATCACTGTGGATCTTGTGCCGGTGACCTGTATGTGACCGCTACCCTCAGCTTCACTCCGTCCGTGAAAGCTGATGAGAGTGGTCGCTGTAGGTGCCCATCGGTAAGTTATAGCCCCCCCCCCGATCCACCGCTGCTCCCCGCCGATCCACCGCTGCTCCCCGCCGATCCACCGCTGCTCCCCGCCGATCCACCGCTGCTCCCCGCCGATCCACCGCTGCTGCCCGCCGATCCACCGCTGCTGCCCGCCAATTCATCGCTGCTTCCCGCCACGCCGCTGTTCCCGCCGCTGTCCCTGCCCGCCACGCCGCTGTTCCCGCCGCTGTCCCTGCCCGCCACTGTCCCTGCCCGCCACGCCGCTGTTCCCGCCGCTGTCCCTGCCCGCCACGCCGCTGTTCCCGCCGCTGTCCCTGCCCGCCACGCCGCTGTTCCCGCCGCTGTCCCTGCCCGCCACGCCGCTGTTCCCGCCGCTGTCCCTGCCCGCCACGCCGCTGTTTCCGCCGCTGTCCCTGCCCGCCACGCCGCTATTCCCGCCGCTGTCCCTGCCCGCCACGCCGCTATTCCCGCCGCTGTCCCTGCCCGCCACGCCGCTATTCCCGCCACTGTCCCTGCCCGCCACGCCGCTATTCCCGCCACTGTCCCTGCCCGCCACGCCGCTATTCCCGCCACTGTCCCTGCCGCCACCGTCCCCTTTCAGTCGCACCCACCTTTTTCAGCCGCCGCTGCACCCGATCGGCCGCCGCCTCCATCGGCTGCCACTGCACCTAATCGGCTGCCGCCTTCCATGTGCTGCCTCCCCTCCATGTGCTGCCTCCCCTCCATGTGCTGATTCCCCTCCATGTGCTGATTCCCCTCCATGTGCTGATTCCCCTCCATGTGCTGATTCCCCTCCATGTGCTGCCTCCTCTCCCCCCTCCCTCCATGTGCTGCCTCCTCTCCCCCCTCCCTCCATGTGCTGCCTCCTCTCCCCCCTCCCTCCATGTGCTGCCTCCTCTCCCCCCCTCCCTCCATGTGCTGCCTCCTCTCCCCCCCTCCCTCCATGTGCTGCCTCCTCTCCCCCCCTCCCTCCATGTGCTGCCTCCTCTCCCCCCCTCCCTCCATGTGCTGCCTCCTCTCCCCCCCTCCCTCCATGTGCTGCCTCCTCTCCCCCCCTCCCTCCATGTGCTGCCTCCCCTCCCCCCTCCCTCCATGTGCTGCCTCCCCTCCCCCCTCCCTCCATGTGCTGCCTCCCCTCCCCCCTCCCTCCATGTGCTGCCTCCCCTCCCCCCTCCCTCCATGTGCTGCCTCCCCTCCCCCCTCCCTCCATGTGCTGCCCCCCCCTCCCTCCATGTGCTGCCTCCCCCCCCCCTCCATGTGCTGCCTCCTCCCCCCCTCCCTCCATGTGCTGCCTCCCCCCCCTCCCTCCATGTGCTGCCTTCCCCCCCTCCCTCCATGTGCTGCCTTCCCCCCCTCCATGTGCCATCGCTCTCTCCCATCAGACTCTGCCCCCCTCCCTGATCTGCTGCCTGCTCTCTCCCATGCCTTTTCTGTCTGCTGTGATCCTGCTGCCTAGATCAATCCTGTAAGGTAGCTATCCCCAATCTCACCTCCCACCCCCCCCATCCTCCGCCGCTCCTCCATCCGCTGCGCCCTTTCCCATCCTCCATCCGCTGCGCCTTTTCTCATCTGCCGCTCCTCCATCCGCTGCGCCTTTTCTCATCTGCCGCTCCTCCATCCGCTGCGCCTTTTCCCATCCTCTGCCGCTCCTCCATCCGCTGCGCCTTTTCCCATCCTCTGCCGCTCCTCCATCCGCTGCGCCTTTTCCCAGCCACCATCCTCTGCGCCCTTTCTCATCTGCCGCCCCTCCATCCGCTGCCGCGCCCTCTTGCATCGCATTATCCAGCGCAGTTGCTCGCTTCCAGACTGCAGTGGATGATGCGATGCGAGACTCGTGCATTGCTCTCACGTTTGGCACTGGTCTTAGTGGCAGGCGCTCATTTTTTTTTTTTTTTACTGATGTCTGTATTTTTTATTTCGCCAAACTAATTTTTTTTGTATGGGGGGGGGGGGCTAGTTTCCAAAATGGGATCACATGTGGGGGAGCTCCATTGTTTAGGCACCTCAGGGGGTCTCCAAATGAAACATGGCGTCTGCTAATAATTCCAATCAATTTTACTGTGAAATGGCGCTCCTTCTCTTCTGAGCCCCGCCGTACGCCCAAACAATTGATTTCCACCACATATGAGGTATCGTCGTACTCAGGAGAAATTGCACAATACATTTTATGGTGCATTTTTTCCTGATACCC
The DNA here is from genome assembly GCF_048569485.1 of Anomaloglossus baeobatrachus. Lineage (NCBI taxonomy): Eukaryota > Metazoa > Chordata > Amphibia > Anura > Aromobatidae > Anomaloglossus > Anomaloglossus baeobatrachus. Next base: position 630,524,965 of record NC_134355.1, read on the forward strand.
TTGTGGAAAAAAAAGCTACCTGTTTGAAAAAACAATTTTGTGGTAAAAAAAAATAATAAAATATTTTCACGGCTGATCATTACAAACGTTTGTGAAGCCTCCAGGGGTTCAAAGTGCTCACTAAACAGCTAGATAAATTCCATGAGGGGTCTAGTTTCCAAAATGGGGTCAATTGTGGGGGAGCTCCATTGTTTAGGCACCTCGGGGAGTCTTCAAACCCGACATGGCGTCCGCTAATGAGTGCAGCTAATTTTGCACTCAAAAATTCAAATGGCGCTCCTTGCCTTCAGAGTCCTGCTGTGTGCCCAAACATTTGATTACCACCACATATGGGGTATCTGCGTACTCAGGAGAAAATGCACAATACATTTTATGGTGCATTTTTTCCTGATACCCTTGTGATAAAAAAAGCTACCTGGTTGAAGCAACAGTTTTGTGGTAAAAAAAATTTTTTTCTTTTCACGGCTCAACGTTATAAACTTCTGTGAAGCCCCCAGGGGTTCAAAGTGCACATCAAACATCTAGAAAAAATATTTGAGGGCTCTAGTTTCCAAAATGGGGTCATTTGTGGGGGAGCTCCATTGTTTAGGCACCTCGGGGAGTCTTCAAACCCGACATGGTGTCCGCTAATGAGTGCAGCTAATTTTGCACTCAAAAATTCAAATGGCGCTCCTTGCCTTCCGAGTCCTGCTGTGTGCCCAAACATTTGATTTCCACCACATATGGGGTATCTGCATACTCAGGAGAAAATGCACGATACATTTTATGATGCATTTTTCCTGATACCCTTGTGAAAATACTAATTTTTATGGCTAAAGTAACATTTTTGTGTTAAAAAAGTAAAATTTTCATTTTTTCGTCTACATTGCTTTGGTTGCTGTGAAGCTCCTAAAGGGTTAATAAACTTCTTGGATGTGGTTTTGAGCAGAGTGAGGGGTACAGATTTTAGAATTGGGTCACTTTTGGGTATTTTCTGTCGCCTAGGTTTCTCAAATCACTCCAAATGTGATGTGGTACCTAAAAAAAATTTTTTTGTAAATTTTATTGGAAAAATGAGAAATTGGTGATGAACTTTGAACCCTTCTAACTTCCTAACGGAATTTTTTTTTTTTTCAAAAATTGCGCTGGTGTAAAGTAGACAAGTGGGAAATTTTCAAAATTTTCGCCAAATTTCCGAAATTTTCACAAATAAACGCAAAACATATCGGCCTAAATTTACCACTGACATGAACTACAATATGTCACGAAAAAACAATCTCAGAATCGCCAGGATCTGTTGAAGCGTTCCAGAGTTATAACCTGTCAAAGTGACACTGGTCAAAATTGCAAAAAATGGCCGGGTCTTTAAGGTGAAAACAGGCTGGGGGCTGAAGGGGTTAAATGTGTATTTGGGGTTTTTTTTTGTCCCTTTTTGGTTTTTATGTTTCAATGAAGATTTGCTACTTGCCCATATATATTATTTTTCTGACTGAGTTTTTGGGTGATCCTGTACATGAGAACACAGTTTTCTTTCTATTCATTTCAGCTTTAGCCTCTTACCTGTGATAGTATATGGTGCCAACTATATGTCCATGATTATTCGCAAAATCAAATCTTTATTTTTTATATAGCGCTAATATATTCTGCAGCGCTTTACATACATCAGGAACACTGTCCCCATTGGGGCTCACAATCTAAAGTCCCTATCTCTATGTCTTTGGAGAGTGGGAGGAAACCGGAGTGCCCGGAGGAAACCCACGCAAACATGGGGAGAACATACAAACTCCTTGCAGATGGTGTCCTTGGTGGGATTTGAACCCAGGACCCCAGCGCTGTAAGCCTGCAGTGCTAACCACTGAGTCACCGTGCCACCCACAAAGGGGCTTTCAATGGAGGTGTCAAACATGAGTGAAGCACATAAAAGAAAGTTACACAACAAAGTTGCTCATGCCTAAGCTGCTTGTGATCCATAATTCATTTTCTCCTCCCCCCCCTAAGGAAACAAAAAAGTATGTACTTTCTGTTATTTCTCCCTTTTTATTTTAATACTGTTATCACATATTTGTATGTCAATTTACTTTTATATCTTTTCTTGTAAGTATGGATTTGGTTTTTTTCAAAGCTTAAAACGTTAATAAGTTTGATCATTGTCTGCTCTAAAGAGCCCATAGGTTTTCAGAGAGCACAAGACCCTTTTTTTATTGTCTGAAAGTAGCATATACAGTATATTGGGGACTCACCATCCCGTGATTTGTTGAGTGGTGGCAGCGTGTTATGTATACGTGTTGTGTAATCTGTGTTAGGGATGTGATTAATGTTCAGTTTATAGCTGGTAAAAGAGGCAGAGTGCTGGATCGAGTGAAAGGAGATAAATTAACCCTTGCAGACACACCCATGTCACGTGCTGAGAAGTGTGCATGTGACAAGTAGGTGGCAGAGTGGTGAGATCGAAATGACTTCTATTAGAGCATTAGTACATGGTTTTAGATCATCACTACAGGACTGGGAGTTTCGAGGCTCAAATTTGGTTAATTAGGCTATGTGCCCACAGGGACAGTGTCCTGCGGATATATCCGCAGGACATTCCGCAGGTGCTCCCAGAAATCCGCAACAGAACTTTCTCTGTTTCAATGCTGCGGATATACAGCGGAATGTCCTGCGGATATGGTGCCGACATTCTGCATTGAGGATACAGTACCATGACTTCGGCACTGCATCCTCAATGCAGAACAAGTGCTGCAGTGATCAGGGTGCTCATACTTACCTCCATCATGCAGCACCTCGCTTTCCGGCGGCCGGGTCACTGTCAGGCAGCGTCTGGTGCAGTGTGCTGGAGGTGGGCGGGCCTGAACTAGCTCCGGCTGTCACATGACCGGAGCTCGTGCAGGCCCCGCCCACCTCTTCCTTCCTGGACCTGCCTGGATCCACCGCGCTGCTGTACACCGGACGGAGAAAGTGACTCAGGTGTCTATCAAGGCAGGTAAGTATATGGGACCCTGCGGAGAAATCCGCAACAATAATTGACATGCTGCAGATTTTTCCGCATGAAAATCCGCACGATTTCCGCTGCGGAAAAATCCGCAGCGTTGGCACAGCATTTCCCAAATGCCATAGAAATGGCTGGGGAGTAGCTGTGCTGCAGATTTTTGGAAAATCCTCGGCTTTTCCGCGAGAAATCCGCGGCAAAATCTGCGCATTTTCCGCAGCGTGGGCACATAGCCTTATGGCGAGGTCTGTTCTGAGTTGATCCTGTCTTGTTAAACCACTGTATGGTCTTGGCCACGGTGCTGCAGCTCAATGTCAGGGTGTTGGCAATCCTCTTATATCCTACCTAGGCCATTTTTTAGGTAAAAGAACATTAATTTTCTAAGGATCTCAAAAAAGAATTTGCCATGAGGACCAATGTTGAATTTCCAGTGATCAGTATGAGAGAGGGTGTGAGCAAAAACACCAAATTTAACATTCCTGCTCCCCATTGACTCCTGAAACATTGTAACACTAATGAGTAACATGACACCAGGAGCACAATTTCGCCATTTTCACTTAAGGGGTGTACTCACTTTTGTCGTCAGCAGTGTACACATTAATGGCTGTGCGTTGTGTTACAGTTTACACAAATTTATACTGTACTACAAGCTGTGCACTGACTACTTTACATTGTATCAAAGCGTCATATCTTCAGGGTTGTCCATGAAAAGATGTAATAAAACATTCACAAAAATCTGAGGGGTGTACTAACTTTTGTAATATACTGAATGTGTCAGCTCTGACCTACGGTCAGGCTGTTGCTCAGACTCAACCTCAGGGCTTAGAGGATGAGTCTCAGAAAGAATGGCCACAACTGGAGGACCTTACTATGACCCATGGTTCTCCCCACATGGTAGACCTGCTGAAGTCCCCGATAACAGACTCCGAACACTCAGTATCAGACCAGAGGCTGGAGTTCCCACTAGATCAGGTCCTACAGTCTGATCGCAAGGCTTTCTGGAAGCTTTGACTAACAGATGGCAGTCTGGAGAAGCGGAGATGCCTTGCAGATCAACCCGCGGGCTGGGTCTGACAAGGAGAGAATATACTCAAACCAGGGAAGGGTGTATAAAGAGACATTTCCCCCCCATGATTGTGAGAAGTGTCTGGTTGTTCCCTATCTATTCAGGGAACAGTTATTAAGAATCGCTCATGAAATCTCTCTGGCCGAGTACCTTGGAGAATAAAAGATGAAAGCCCATTTGACAACTTTTACTGGCCCAGTATGGGGACAGACATAGCTAATTACTGTTGGTCTTGCGCAATTTGTCAAGGAGTTGGAAAGACTGAGAACATACAAAAAGCCCCATTGATACCACTGTCGGTGATTGATGAGCCTTTCCAACGATAGGCTGTGGATATTATCAGGCCATTCGCAGTGCCTAGCAGCTATGCTAAACGCTTAATCGTCACAGTTGTCGACTGCTATACGATCTTTAGACGCAGTGGCACGGTCCTCCATATGAGCCAATAAAGTGGCCAATGTACTGGGGGAGCGTGGCTAGCCATGCCGAAGTGAAGATGCACTGCCCTGAGCTCCATTGCCTACTTTAAAGACCAACATCCACCTCAAAAATGGGAAAATCTGCAAGGAGAGTAAGATCAGTGTGCCACAAGACATGCACCCCTCAGGGTGGCATTGCATCATTACTCACTCGCTGCAGGCATCAGGAACTAGAGGACTCCACATGGGCACCATCAGTCTCAGGAGAGGAGGTGCCTCCTGTGGTCTGAGGAGCAAAGAAAGTGTCATTCCCACAATAGGAGCTGTTGGATTTGCAGGGACATCAGCACCCCCAGCAGGTATATCCGTATCTGAAGATAGGACGACAGGGCCATTGCAAGATGGCCGCTGCCTCATGCAACGTATGTCACAAGCACTGCCCCTGGCCTCCCCCTGCACACCAGCCTGCCGCACACAGACTCCCCCTATACGACAAACAGAAATCCTTTACATGCCAGAGGGAACCCACAAAGGAATATAATTCCCCTCTACTCATGGGAACCAGATATCTCCAAACCCCTACAAATGACCTCCCAGACCGGGTGCATCAGGAAATACAAAAGGTCACGTCAGTGCCTATACACTAAATAATGACGAGCGTTCACCCCCTTCAGAGAGCCCCCTGGGTCAAGATTCCTCACCTTCTCTTAATCTGTGCTGTCCCCAGAGTCCAGGTGAGGAGCAGTATGACTCTTATCTTGATCCTAATGGAAGACATAGACCCTGGAACAAGCTCCCACTGCCAACCCAGCCTGATTCACTGACCGGATGGTCCACTGGCTCTTCATGAGCAACATTTCTCCCTCACCCCTCAACAGCTCCTAGATTAGAGATGGACGTCCCATCCCTCAGTAGTGTGGCAGCTGGTCTCATCAAACCAAATATCTGTGTTTTTGAGAAGAACATGTCATCCTCCTCCCTGCATGGTCCTAAAGCATTTTGTGTCTCAGCATTAAGGGATCAAATCTGCTTTGGCGGCCCTCTAGCCACACAGCCCAACTACCCATGGATGAGCACAGCCCAGCTTCCCTAGCCACTCAAATGGCCGCATAATGCAAACAGGAAAACAGAAAAAGGCAGGCCGTCCCGGGAGGGAAGATGCGATACGAGATACACTCGAGTCTCTCGCAAGTGGAATCCTACCCTCAATAGGAGTCTTCACAGGGAAACCTGAGAGGACTCATTGACCACGTCACTACCGGTATTCATCCCTGTGAGTCAATCTGCATACCAGGTATCATTAGCGGTGAAAGCAAACATGAAGGGATAGAAGGGACAGATAAAGCAGATGCTGAGCCTGGGTGCAATACAAAAATCCCAGAGTACCCGGGCCTTATCTGTAGTTCTTGTCCTGAAGAAGAACTGAATCTCCAGGTTTTGTGTAGACTAAAGGAAATTAAATTTGCTTACGAAATTTGTTGCCTATCCCATGCTGAGGATAGAGGAGCTGTTAGAACAGCTGGCTAATGTTTCTTACCTAACCATTATAAACTTAAACAGGGGTTATTGGCAGATACCCATCACCAAAGAAGCTCAGGAGAGATCTGGCTCTATAATGGGAAATTGATAAGATGGAGCCTGATTTTACAGTAATAGGATTTTACAATTCAACATAAAGGAATTGATCATGGCAATGCTGATGGTTGATCTAGACAAGGGGGGCCGGAACTGGAGACCTGCCCGTGAGCTGAAAAGTAAGTCAAGCTCCCATGCATGTGCAAAAGGGGGAAAGTATGAAGGACATATATGTAGGGGAAATGTATAAGCAGCAGTAAGTCACATTTAGTCACTAAAGGACAAACTGGATTTACCAATATTACAAGAACAAACGGGCTTTGGCTAGAGGTGTCAAACATGGCACCTCAGCTCCTGGGACTGCGACCTTCAAAGGGTTAGTAAATGGTCAGGAGTCATATTTCCCATTTACTGTATAGGGAGGAGTGGAGGAGGCACAAAGTAGGTAATATACAAAGTACATGACTAATTAGCCCATAGTCTGATCACAACACAGCAATTTTAATATTCCAATCTAGGCCGCCCTGAAAGCATGAGCCCAGAGTCAAGAATATAAAAGCTGGACTGTGCAAAAGAAAGTTTTTTACATGTGGGGTCTGCCTATGATGGCTGTGATCCATATTTCATCCCCCCCCCCCAAGGCAACAAAAGACAACTAGGTATTTTCTGTTATTTCTCCCTTTTTATTTTATTACTGTTTTTGCATATGTCATTTTATTTTTACTTTTTTATATTTTTTCTTGTAAGCACTGTATTTTTTTATGTTAAAGGTTAAGGCCTAGGACACACGGCAAGAAAAAAAGATGTGAGTGGAATGTGATAAAAAATTGCATTCCGCTCGGACCAATATTACCCTATGGGTCCGCTCCCATGAGCGATTATTTTCTCAGCCCTAATCAAACCGAGAAAACAGTCTCAGCATGCTGTGGGTGGAATGGGATCTTGTTCCACTTACACCCATTCAATTCTATGGGGCGAGAGAAACATCGCACTGAACACCAGTGTAACGCGAGAGCAGTGCGATTCTCGCATCAGCCAGTAACGGAGGAGATAGGGAGATAAATCCCTCCCCTCTCCTCTGCAGCGCCGGCCCTCCCCTCCGCAACTGTGGTTTGATCGCACGATTTCAGACCACACTCGCATGACACTCGGCTCCCGCTGTGCTGCAAGCGCATACTGAGTGTCTTGCGAGAACTCACACAAATCCCCGTGTGGCTTCAGCCTAAAAGATTAAACTAGTTTGATCCTTGTCTAAGGAATCCATAGGCTTTTAGGGAGTGTGAGGCCCTTTTTCATTGCCTGACAGTAGCATATACGGTATATCGATGTCTCATCACCCCATGACTTGTTGATTGGTGGCAGCATGTTGTTAATCAACGTTGGGGATCTGAGTCATACTCAATCCATAGCCGGTGGCGAAAGCTGAGTGCTGGATTGAGTGAGAGGAGATAAATTAACCCTTGCAGACACAGCCACGTTAAGCGTGTACGTGACAATCACTAACTAAAATCCACAGGAACCCTCCTCGGGCTATTTTACCTTACTCTAGTGACCGCTGCGCAGTTCCGTACCCTGATTCCACAGTACCCGCTCACATACCTCTATTTAGACCGAACGTTTCTGAATTCTTTTTTTTCCAACCCTTCTCTGTATTATTTATGGTAATGGCACAGTGATCACAGGGCTGCCGATTCCAGACTAATGACATCCGATGGCTATGTGCAGTCACTTATATTCACTAAATAGAGAGTGCATATGTTTTGTCAGAGAACGCCCCAAATGAACAAAGGACCTAATGAAAGGGATATTACAAAGTGACCCACAATGCAACCAGGGCGATAGATCTCGCGCAAATCAGCCTTTCATGATGAAACATCAAAGTCCTCCTGGAGCTGCCAGATAATGAAGTCTATCTTATTCTGATTCACCAGACAAGGAGAAACGCGTTTCTAATCTCATTTCAGGATTAAAAGCTGACATGAAACAACTTGAGGCAAAAGTAGTGTGCATTTATAGGAGTGCGGACATTTCAGGCATTCTGGAGGCTCAGGATCTATTATTACCGCCGAACAAAATTAAAAAAAATAAAAAATAAAATAAATGTGTATTTGTTTTAGAGAAGAAAAAAAAAAAAAACCCCAGTGGAAGATAATAGAAAAGGTGCATTTCAGTGTATCGCCTACAGAAAGGGATATCCACTATTTCCACAGCACAGACAAGGAACTAAACCTTTACAAATGCAGTAATGGAGGGGCAGATTTAGTAACTCAGTGTAAACCTGGACTAGACAGTCAAAAATGTGCCAAGTGTGTCCAATGCTGGAAGATTACCTTATACATTATTACAGTCTAGTCTACATTAACACCATCACTTGATTGGCTTAAAGAGATTGCCCACTATTCGGGTAACCCCTTCTCAATAGCTACATTCCCCATTATAAATTAAAAACAGCCTATATTCATCTCTGGTGCAGGTGCTGTTCCAGCAATTACACTAGTGGCATTTCAGGGGCTTGCCTGAAATTACGTCACATGATCCCTGCAGACAATCAGGGGCTGCTTCACACTCACTTCCTTTGGACATAACTGACAATTAGAGAGCAGCCGCAGCGTTCACATCTTCTGGGTTAGTTTTGTCCGAAGGAAGTGAACGTGATGAGGGCTCACGTGGCATAATGTCACACAAGCCCCAGGAGAGCTGGAACTGACAGCAATGTAATGGGACTGGAAGTGAGGGGAGTATATACTGTTTTTATTTCAGAAAAAGTGAATATAGCAATTAAGAAGGGGGTTGTCAGAATAGTTGATAACCCCTTTAAGCACCCTCCCCAAAACACAATAAATAGTAGTTGGATGATCTTTAATTTGGCCTTTTGGAAGAGAAAGGGACCAGCACTACTGTATTCTCTATGAACTATGCTGGGGAAGAACTGATCATGTTTGAAATCTGGAACCTTCTCTGTCCATCATCATTTGTCGGGGAACAGATACACTTCACTTTGCTCCAATAATTTGTCCCAAATTTGTTAGAAGGCATGTAGTCCAATTTTCATTAAAGAGGCGCTGTCACTGAGGTCCTGTGCATGCGCACTTTGATCTGCCCTGCTCAGGGCAGATCAAAAGTATTGTAGTGCGCCTGCGCAGGACCTCAATACTGGCCTGTGTGCATGACATAGGACGCGTCATGCACATAGGCTTCAGAAAAAGGAACAAGATGGCCGAAAGAGGAGGCGCCGGCACCGGAGAACGGCGTCACCCCTTTGACCAGACTGCACGAAGCGACCTCCTAGGTGAGTATTATAAAGTGATTATTGTGTTCTACACAACGGCCTGCGCTCTTATATACAGCACGTTAGAATGCTGTATATTAAAGCTCCGTTGTGGTGGCCACAGCTTATAGGGCCCAAATCTGGTGACATGTTCCCTTTAAACAAAAAATAAGTTTTTCCTGTACATGGCTTTAAAGGGAATCCATCAGTAGGATTAATCGTCCTAAGCCATCTATATGGGAATGTAGGTCATAGGAACCTCAATAACATCATATCTGCAATCCGATGTCATATTCCTGAGAAATACCGTTTTTCTTAATATCTAAATGCGCTGTTAAGAGCTATGGGCCGGACAACGATCTTCCTGAGAATCTGCCTTAGATTTATTTTTTTATATATATATATATGAAAGGTGAACGTTACGAATGTGAGACATGTAATGACTGACTGATTCACATGTCTTACACTAGTAATGCCCCCTTATATTTTCATTGATTTGCTGGCGGAACCAGTGGTATGGCCATTTCTCCAAACTGTCCCAGGAGTAGTTTTTCCAATACCACAGAGACAGTTTGCATGTTGCTCGTGATATTGTACTGAAGTCCCCAGAATCACTGTTCATCACACAGCTGAGGTATACACATAATTTGGACCAGTCATTGCTTTTAATGGAATTTCAATACAGTAAGACTTTTTTTTTGCATTTTACCACATTGCTGTGCTTGTTTTCTCCTCCTCTCTATAGTTTACCATGTGTTTACCAGCGGATCACCAGCACCCATCGGTAGGATTTCTCGGAGCCATATCTTTACAGCAGCAGCAAGGGATGGTAAGCTATTTCCCCAGACTTTACGTTTATTTCCTTTGTGTGAACTGGAACACACAAAAAAAGCCGAGGGAAAAAAAAAAAAAAAAAAAGGCAAATTGGACATAATTTCTCACAACTCCAAAAATGGCCTGACAAAATTGTTGCCACTTTTCCAAATTTGTGGGTGAAAAAATTTGTTTGAAACATTAGATCAGGGTTGGGGAACCTTTTTTTCTGCCGGGAGCAATTTGAAAATTTCTACCATCATTCGGGAGCCGCACAAAATTATCAACTTGAAAATTACCCTACTATATTTGGTCAAACAATTAACTCACTGGTGGCTGGAGCTTCTTGTTTTTGGTGCAGCAGTGATGTTCGGCGATATTGTTCTTGTTGCTTCTCACAGCTGCTTTTCCAGGTTTGTGTCGACTGGGACTGCTGTATATACATCACAAAGGAGACGCTGAGGGCATATACATCACAGAAGATATTGGGGGCACATACATCACTGGGGGTATATACATATCAGGGGGGCACAGACAGCCCTGGGGAGGCTGGGGGGGCACACACAGGCAGCCCTGGGGAGGCTGGAGGGGCACACACAACAGCACTGGGGAGGCTAGAAGGGCACACACAGCAGCACTGGGGAGGCTGGAAGGGCACACACACGCAGCCATGGGGAGGCTGGAGAAGCTCAGACAGGAAGCACTGGGGAGGCTGGAGAGGCTCAGACAGGCAGCACTGGGGAGGCTGGAGAGGCTCAGACAGGCAGCACTGGGGAGGCTGGAGAGGCTCAGACCGGCAGCACTGGGGAAGCTGGAGAGGGTCAGACAGGCAGCACTGGGGAGGCTGGAGAGGCTCAGACAGGCAGCACTGGGGAGGAAGGAGAGGCTCAGACAGGCAGCACTGGGGAGGCTGGAGAGGCTCAGACAGGCAGCACTGGGGAGGCTGGAGAGGCTCAGACAGGCAGCACTGGGGAGGCTGGAGAGGCTCAGACAGGCAGCACTGGAGAGGCTCAGAAAGGCAGCACTGGGGAGGTTGGAGAGGCTCAGAAAGGCAGCCCTAGAGAGGCTCTGACAGGCAGCACTGGGGAGGCTGGAGAGGCTCAGACAAGCCTGGGAGCACAAACAATCCTGGAGAACACTGGGGCAGCCGTTCCTCTTCTGTGGGACGAAAGCACATTGCCTATCCCGCCCACAAAGTAATCCTCCAGTGTATGTATCATGGTTAAGCCTAAAATTGGCTCCTTTCCGGTTGGTGGGCGTGCTTTGCAGTGTTCAGCATTGAACGCTCTGTAGAGTTTAAAGGAACAGCAGCCAACAAGATGTTAAGTTAAGTTGAGGGTGCCAGCAATTTTGTCCAGGCCATTTTTGAGATTGTGTGTGATGCTGTGTCCAATTTGACTATTTCCTCAGCTTTTCTGTGTTATTCCAATACATGCAAAGGAAATGTGTTTGTAACTAAGCAGGTGTGATTGCAATAATTTTCTGGGAGTAATACTTTTTCTGGAACAATTTCAATTTCCAGGGTGCCAACACTTTTGGCCACAACTGTAGATAAAGCAGAGGTGGGGCTTAAAACATCCCAAAAATTGCAATTAAAGTAACAGCTCCTTATCAATATTGAATAGAACTCGTCGGTCATTGAAAATATCTCAGTTTAGTAATAAAATCAATATTTAGCCTGGGTCAACACATTTTCATACAGCAGAAAGGCTGCGTACACAACTAAGGGGTGCTTCACACACAGCGAGCTCGCTGCCGAGATCGCTGCTGAGTCACGCTTTTTGTGACGCAGCAGTGACCTCATTAGCGATCTCGCTGTGTGTGACACTGAGCAGCGATCTGGCCCCTGCTGCGAGATCGCTGCTCGTTACACACAGCCCTGGTTCGTTTTCTTCAAAGCCGCTCTCCTGCTGTGACACACAGATCGCTGTGTGTGACAGCAAGAGAGCGACAAATGAAGCGAGCAGGGAGCAGGAGCCGGCGTCTGACAGCTGAGGTAAGCTGTATCCAAGATAAACATCGGGTAACCAAGGTGGTTACCCGATATTTACCTTAGTTACCAGCCTCCGCAGCTCTCACGCTGCCTGTGCTGCCGGCTCCGGCTCTCTGCACATGTAGCTGCTGTACACATCGGGTTAATTAACCCGATGTGTACAGCAGCTAGGAGAGCAAGGAGCCAGCGCTAAGCAGTGTGCGCGGCTCCCTGCTCTCTGCACATGTAGCTGCATTACACATCGGGTTAATTAACCCGATGTGTACAGCAGCTAGGAGAGCAGGGAGCCAGCGCTCAGTGTGCGCGGCTCCCTGCTCTCTGCACACAGCGCTGGTAACTAATGTAAACATCGGGTAACCATACCCGATGTTTACCTTAGTTACCAGTCTCCGCAGCTTCCAGTCGGCGGCTCCGTGCAAGCGCAGCGTCGCTTGCACGTCGCTTGCACGTCGCTGCTGGCTGGGGGCTGTTCAGTGGTCGCTGGTGAGATCTGCCTGTTTGACAGCTCACCAGCGACCATGTAGCGATGCAGCAGCGATCCTGACCAGGTCAGATCGCTGGTCGGATCGCTGCTGCATCGCTAAAGTGTGAAGGTACCCTAACAGGAGCACAAGTAACGGGAGCAGTCTGTTATCACTAGCCTTAATGACCCTTTCCATTCCACTATCTCGATTCTGTAATTAATTTCCTTGAAAACTCTTAATTCCCTTAAATAACATCTTGTAGACTGATAAAATTAGGCAGTTTTTATTTTCTTCGAGTTAGTACCACTGAGAGGTCAGCATAACTTTTAATTAGCCTACTGTAATTAGCAAAATAACACAGCCGGAAAAAGCGCATTGGATCATGAATCTTGCCCAGATGTGAAAAAATAAATAAAATTAGTATAAAATATCTGAGAAACGGGGAGAGAGGGAGGTAAAACTCGGAAACCAAAGCACACAAACAGCAAACAAGCATTGTATGTTTTTAGGGAACCGGACAGCAGATTTGGTGACTATAAGCTGCGGCCACCACCAGTGGGCTCATATACAGCATTCTAACATGCTGTATATAAGAGCTCAGGCCGCTGTGTACAACGTAAAAATCACTTTATAATACTTACCTAAACGGTCGCTGTTACTTGTTACTTGTTCTTTGTCCCCCTGCATCCATCGCAGCATGTACGGGCTGTGAGGTCAGCGGCGTGGAGACAGTGACATGCTCTGCTCTGACACATAGTGTGCTGCATGTCACTATCTTTCTCCACTCTGGCACTTGTTGTGCAGGTGACCGGATGCTACATGTCACTAACTGTCTCCACTATGGGACTTGTTGTGCAGGTGAGAGTGTATACAGTTGGTACTATGCAGCAGAAATCACAGAGTGGGGCAGTTAGTGACATGTATCATCCGGTCACCTGCACAACAAGTCCCAGAGTGGATACAGTGACATGCAGCACACTATGTGTCAGAGCAGAGCATGTCACCAACTTGCTCTGCTCTGTCACCTGCGGTGCTGCATGTCACGTTTTTGCCGCGATTTGGTGCCTTTTTTGCTGCGTTTTTGCTCACTGCGTTTTTAATCAGTGCACAATGCCATTAAAGATTGTTGATAAAAAAAAAAAAAAAAGGTCTGATGTCATTTCCTTATTCAAAATGTTCATTGTATGCAGGAGAGCAGACAGCAGCTGCAGAACTACAAGTCTCAGCATCCTCCATTCACTAGTGTATGGAGGAGAGCAGACAGCAGCTGCAGAACTACAAGGCTCAGCATCCTCCATTCACTAGTGTATGCAGGAGAGCAGACAGCAGCTGCAGAACTACAAGGCTCAGCATCCTCCATCCAGGACTGTATGCAGTTTTTTACCCAAAAAGAAAAAAAAAATGACATGGGCTTCGCCATATTTTTGTATGCTAGCCAGGTACAGCAGGCAGGTACGGGCTGCCCCCAACCCCCAGCTGCCTATTTGTACCCGGCTGGGAACCAAAAATATAGAGAAACCCTTTTTTTTTAATTATTTCATGAATTTCATGAAATAATTTTAAAAAAAAATGACGTGAGCTTCGCCTAATTTTAGTGTCCAGCCGGGTACAACTAGGCAGCTGGGGATTATAATCCACAGTGAAGGGTGCCCAAGCTTTCTGGGCACCCCCACTGCGAATTGCAGTCCGCAGCCACCCCAGAAAATGGCGCTTTCATAGAAGCGCCATCTTCTGGAGCTGTATCCAACTCTTCCAGCTGCCCTGATGCCGGGTGGCTGGCTGGGTAATAATGGGGTTAGGGCTAGCTGTATATTATCAGCTAGCCCTAAGCCCGAAATTCATGGTGTCACGCCAATATTAGACATGGCCACCATGAATTTCTAGTAATGATAAAAAAAAAAACACAACACAGAGAAAAATATTTTTATTAGAAATAAAACACAACACAATTAGTGACTCCATCTTTATTGAAATAAACCCCCCTCCGCAGTAATCCTGGGTTAGGGTCCCGCGCCGTCCAATCAGGATCCAATATCATCTGATCGATTTGCTGGAAGGCAAAGCGATCAGATGATGTGTCAGGTTAAACTACGTGAATCACATGACACATCAGCTGATTGTATAATCGGCTTTTATACAATCAGCTGAAGCATCAGTGCAAAAAAAAAAAAAATAAATAAATAAATACTCACGTCTGTGCTGATTACCGGCAGCTCCTGCAGCGGAGTCTGATCCTGGCCCATCACTGCAGGAGCTGCCGGTAATCAGCTGATGAAGTCCCCTGACGGCAGGATCAGCTGATAGCCGGCCGGGCGCGAAAAAGCCGGCGACACCACGAGAATCGATCAGCTGATGCGTCAGGTGACTGCATCAGATGATCCACCGCCAGGTCCTGCAAGCTTCGTACGTGCCCCGGGGAGACTGCACACAGCCAGAGCAGCGGGACCGGGACAGGGGCTGGAAGCAGGCATGGCACCGGGACCCTGCAGACAGGTGAGTATGACATACACACACACACACACACACACTGTATATATACACACACACTGTATATACGCACACACACTGTATATACGCACACACACTGTATATACACACATACACTGTATATACACGCGCACACACTGTATATACGCGCACACACTGTATATACACACATACACTGTATATACGTGCACACACACTTTCTTCCCCTGGCTGTGTAGAGCTGATGCTGTCTGTGTGATTGATCTCAGTGCATCCACAGGGAAGAGGCAGGGAGGAGGGTTTGGGTGGGAGCAGAGTGGGTGTATTAGACACAGTGGGTGTGTTAGATAAGCCAGACACCGCCCTAGAGCCACAAAGAATTCTGGGACTTGTAGGAACTGAACACAGGAAGTCAGAGGAGAGATTAACCCCATCAGAGCTGGAGCCAGCAATGACCGTGTGCTGCTAGTGCACAATAAAAGGTAATTTTGCTGAAAAAACATAATAGATGTGTTGAGGGGCACATATTAGCAAGATTTATCAGAAAAAAAAAAATCAGTTTTGGTAACTGGACAACTTCTTTAATGTACTGTACTGCGTGCGTGAAATGCCGGATGTGTGAAACGGGCCTAGACGACGCACTGCTGAAACAAGGTTTTCTGCCCCTACTTTATGCGGCTCTCACATGAGTAAGGATAAACATGGTGATATTTATACTAATTGCTAATATCACCAATTCTCATGATCGCTCGAGGTCCGACTTCTGGGACAACACAGACCTGTGCCGGCCACACATATATTAAAGAGGTTATGCACTACCCTAAGTAATTTCATTTTTTAATTCATCAATCATGCTACTATGTGCCACTAAATACATCCATACTCTTATTATAGTAATATAAACCTTTTACCGTGTAGATGGCATCACCTGGTGTCTGCCAGCTGCAGCTCTGATGTTTACATCAATCACGTCCCCTCCACAGGCTGTGTGCTATTACTACAAGTTCCATCATGCAATGCAGTGGCCTGTGATCCAGCACTTAGCACGCCCCCTCCATTCTCCACCCTGTGCTGCTGAATATATTGGGAGATACCAAGTGTCAGAGCATCCCAGGGTATGTACCAGCTCAACCTGGCAATTGATAGTCAGTACAGCCCTGCCACTGTTTGTTATGCAAATTTCAACACTCATCAGCTGTTCATGTCAATGATTAGTTTATTTAAACCCTTTGCTTTTGAAATGCAGATCACAGCACTTCACTAGCAAAGGTGTTGTCCCCCTGCTGTTACTGCTGAATAAAACTGTTAGCTTGTGTGAGGCAGACTAATTGTCATTCATTCTAAAATGTCTACACCCACCATCAAAGTGGCAACTTCCTTTCATTTGGTTTGATTTCTGTGTTGGGAAAGGAAGTATCAGAGGAAGAAGAAGAATCTGCATAACAATCCAGTCCTATGTGATCCCTGTGGAGATGCACTCATAGAAATACAAGTATATTACAAAATTATTGTTTTGAAGAGCTATGATATACCGCAAGGGGATGAAAAAAGTACTGCAAACCCCTTTTAATGTCCTTTTGTTTCCAAGGTTGTGTCTATTCTCCAGACACAGAAATCTCGGAGTTGGCCAAAGAATGAAATATATAGTTTTGTGAAAAAGATTCAGAACATCTTGGAATTTATGAGCTCATGAGTCCAGTAAGGTTGTAAATCACAGCGTCCGTCCTACAACCGAGCAGGGACACAGAGTGAATACATTCTATCTTCTATTGAATGTTGCTGCAAAACTATATATCACTTTTATCCCTTTCATCCTGGACATCTGTGGTGGTCGGAAATTTTCCCAATGTGATAGTTTCACATGTATCTATGGCAAATCCATACAGGCAGTTAAAAATGATCACATTGCAGCCATTTCAATAAATGGACAATTTGTGAACAGTTAGAAGGACAAATCCCCAAAGGCTACCGTATTTTTCGGTCCATAAGACGCACTTTTTCCCCCCCAAATGTTGGGGGCAAGTAGGGGTGCGTCTTATGGTCTGAATATAGGGCTGCGGCCGGGAATGAGGGTGCTTTGGAGGAGCGGGTCATCGGCGGCACGAGCAGGCTGTAGCAGCGCCTGTCGTGACCACGTGGGCCCGCTCATTACATTTGCACGCCCATCATCTCTCAGCGCTGAAGCCAGCGCTGACAAGTGGGCGGAATGATGGGTGGGGGGTGCGCGCATAATTAACAGCCAGCCGTGATCACCCCTGGCAACTACAGCCTGGAGTGATTATGTGCGGCTGTATTCACCGCCCCCCGTGCATCATAAGCAGCTCGGGGGGCAGTGAATAAGTACGGTACATTCACCCATCACGGTTCCCCTGCAGCACCGCAATCTCCTCCAGTCTGCCGGCCAGCTGATGTGTAGCGAGCGGGGAGCACAGCGATGACGTCATCGCTGTGTGTGACTCTAGTCACGCAGGTCAGCTGACTAGCAGACAGGAGGAGATCGCGGTGCTGCAGGGAACAGTGACGGCTCCACATAGGTCAGCAGTGCTGCAGCCGCCACAGACAGGGGGAGGAGCGATGCTGCATGGATCGAGGAAAGGTGAGTATAAATGTTTATTTTTTTGTGTGACACCGAGTACATGCTATATAGCAGGATGGGGCCAGATAGCAGGATGGGGCCATATAGCAGGATGGATGGGGGTATATAGCAGGATGGATGGGGTATATAGCAGGATAAGGGCATATAGCAGGATGGGGGTATATAGTAGGATAAGGGCATATACTAGGATGGCAGTATATATCAGGATGGGGAGCAAATAGCAGGATGGCAGTATATAGCAGGATGGGGGTATATAGCAGGATGGGGGTATATAGCATGATCTCGGTATATTGCAGGATAAGGGCACATACCAGGATGGGGTACAAGGCAGGAGGATCATTACCAGGATGGGTACCTTAGCAGAGAATTTGGGGATATTACCCCCATAACAGTGTAGGCAGCAGATCCTCGCCCCATAACAGTGTGTCATGACCACATTTTTTGCTTAAAATTTTATTTTCCTATTTTCCTCCACTAAAACCAGGGTGCATCTAAGGCCCGTTTCACACGTCAGTGAAAAACACTGACGTTTTTCACTGGCATGTAAAACACGCACATGTCCCTCCGTGTGCCGTGAATCACGGCACACGTGGGTTGTCTAAGTGCAATCCGGGCTCCGTTCTCCGTGGCCCGTGATTGCACTAAAGCCCACTTTACACGTTGCAATTAGTTGTACAATCGCATTTGCGATGTGACACGCCCAGGTTGCATACGGGATCTATGAGATTTCACGTTGGTCGTTCATTTGCTGTCACACGAGCGTTAGTAGTCTATGTTAAATTGGTCAATTTTGTGTGCGATCCTTTAGATCATGTGTTCTGTGACGTATGCATTGAGCACCTTTTTTTTTTTTTTTATTTATTGACTTGCCAAGCGTGTGTAATGTGTAGGGATGCGTTTTTACTATGTCATCTGCCGTTCAGCTCTGCTACATGGCCGCTAACAGCAGACACAGACAGCCATGTAGCAGAGCTGAATGGCAGATGACAGCAGACACAGACAGAGCCGCACTGTCAGAATGAACTCGGGTGAACTTCACCCGACTTCATTGTCATGCTGCGGCTCTGTCTGTGTCGCGCCCTGATTAGCGGTCACCAGTGAAGACTCACCGGTGACCGCTAATCTCCTGAGTAACTGAAGTTAGCAGCCCTCTCTCATACTCACCAATCCCCGATTCCCGGCGCTGCACGGCTTTCTCACTGCTCCGGCGGCTTTTACTGTTTTGAAAAAGCCGGCCGCCCATTAAACAATCTCGTATTCCCTGCTTTCCCCGCCCACCAGCGCCTATGATTGGTTACAGTGAGACACGCCCCCACTCTGAGTGACAGGTGTCACACTGCACCCAATCACAGCAGCCGGTGGGCGTGTCTATACTGTGTAGTGAAATAAATAATTAAATAATTAAAAAAAACGGCGTGCGGTTCCCCCCATTTTTAAAACCAGCCAGATAAAGCCATACGGCTGAAGGCTGGTATTCTCAGGATGGGGAGCTCCACGTTATGGGGAGCCCCCCACCCTAACAATATCAGCCAACAGCCGCCCAGAATTGCCGCATACATTATATGCGACAGTTCTGGGACTGTACCCGGCTCTTCCCGATTTGCCCTGGTGCGTTGGCAAATCGGGGTAATAAGGAGTTATTGGCAGCCCATAGCTGCCAATAAGTCCTAGATTAATCATGTCAGGCGTCTATGAGACACCCTCCATGATTAATCTGTAAGTTACAGTAAATAAACACACACACCAGAAAAAATCCTTTATTAGAAATAAAAACACACACATATACCCTGGTTCACCACTTTAATCAGCCCCAAAAAGCCCTCCTTGTCCGGCGTAATCCAGGATGATCCAGCGTCGCATCCAGCGCTGCTGCATGGAGGTGACCGGAGCCGCAGCAGACACAGCCGCTCCGGTCACCTCCACACAGCAAATGAACACAGCCGCGCGATCAGCTGCTGTCACTGAGGTTACCCGCGGCCACCGGTGGATGCAGCGGTGGCCGCGGGTAACCTCAGTGACAGCAGCTGATCGTGCGGCTGTGTTCATTTGCTGTGTGGAGGTGACCGGAGCGGCTGTGTCTGCTGCGGCTCCGGTCACCTCCATGCAGCTGCGGTGGAAGCGACGCTGGATCATCCTGGATTACGCCGGACAAGGAGGGCTTTTTGGGGCTGATTAAAGTGGTGAACCAGGGTATATGTGTGTGTTTTTATTTCTAATAAAGGATTTTTTCTGGTGTGTGTGTTTATTTACTGTAACTTACAGATTAATCATGGAGGGTGTCTCATAGACGCCTGACATGATTAATCTAGGACTTATTGGCAGCTATGGGCTGCCAATAACTCCTTATTACCCCGATTTGCCAACGCACCAGGGCAAATCGGGAAGAGCCGGGTACAGTCCCAGAACTGTCGCATATAATGTATGCGGCAATTCTGGGCGGCTGTTGGCTGATATTGTTAGGGTGGGGGGCTCCCCATAACGTGGAGCTCCCCATCCTGAGAATACCAGCCTTCAGCCGTATGGCTTTATCTGGCTGGTTTTAAAAATGGGGGAAACCGCACGCCGTTTTTTTAAATTATTTAATTATTTATTTCACTACACAGTATAGACACGCCCACCGGCTGCTGTGATTGGGTGCAGTGTGACACCTGTCACTCAGAGTGGGGGCGTGTCTCACTGTAACCAATCATAGGCGCTGGTGGGCGGGGAAAGCAGGGAATACGAAATTGTTTAATGGGCGGCCGGCTTTTTCAAAACAGTAAAAGCCGCCGGAGCAGTGTGAATGCCGTGCAGCGCCGGGGATCGGGGATTGGTGAGTATATGAGAGAGGGGGATAGACTGACATGGACAGAGAGTGAGGGACAGAGATAGTGACGGACTGACAGAGATTAGTGCATGACAGACATTGTGAGGCGCTTCAGAACGCAGCTTTTCAGCTGCGCTCTGAAGCAGACCTTTTTTAAGCTGCGGTGCAGAGCGCACACCTGCGCACAAAGCATCAGACACCAAAATCGTATGAGGGATGTCACACGTTACAATTGACTAGGTTCGTGCAACAAAACGCTCAATTCTAGAGAATGATACGATGTGTTTGCGATCAACGGTTTTGCATTCAATCCTGATCGCATGTAGCTGTCACACGCAGATACCTCACAAACGATGCCGGATGTGCGTCACTTACAACTTGACCCCAACGACGGATTGTGAGATATATTGAAGCGTGTGTAGCGGGCTTTAGAGATTAACTCACCTGTGCGCGCTCCCGCTCTCCATGGTGCTGATCGCTCCCGCGGTGCAGCATCCGGCCGGCGCTGACCCCCGCACCAGCTACTTCCGGGTCGGCTGTGTCGTGCATCATGAATATGCACGACAGTAATGAGCCGGCTCAGAAGCAGCAGGCTGCACGGGCTGCAGAGGACATCGCTGAAGCCGGGTGAGTAAAAATGATTTTTATTTTAAAAGCACGTTTTTTTTCTGGCACGTGTTTCACGGACCACACAACTGCGTGGTCCGTGGGACATCAGTGATGCCAGAAAAAAATGGACATGTCTCCGTGCGGCAATCACGCACACGCGGGTACGCCGCACGGAGACACGTGCAGTGACAAATCACTGACGTGTGAGCAGACCCATTCATTATAATGGGTCTGCGTATGTCAGTGATTCTGGTACGTTTAAAAAAAGCACAAACGTACCAGAATCACTGACGTGTGAAACAGGCCTTATGGTCCGGTGCGTCTTATAGTCCGAAAAATACGGTAACTAGAAAAAGATTGTGAGGTAGGGACACCCATGTAATGTACATATAGCCCAATGGAATGAGGATGACCCACTGAAACAACCTTTTTTAAAGGTCTTTTCCATTTAGGACAATACCTGCTATTAGAAAAGGCTTTTGATAAGCAGATCGTTGGGGGTTACAGAAGAGGAATATTTTGTGAATATCTATAATCTGCTGGAAAAAAAGCTTCTAAGGCTATGTGCCCACGGGACTCTGTATCTGCGGATTTTTCTGCATCAAAATTTCGATTTTTTTTTTTTTTTTTATTCAATTGAATAGGCAAAATCCGCACGAAAATACGCAACAATAATTGACATGCTGCAGATTTTTCCGCACGAAAATCCGCACGATTTCCGCTGCGTAAAAATCCGCAGCGTGGGCACAGCATTTCCCAAATGCCATAGAAATGGCTGGGGAGTAGCTGTGCTGCAGATTTCCGGAAAATCCGCGGCTTTTTCGCGAGAAATCCGTGGCAAAATCAGTGCATTTTCCGCAGCGTGGGCACATAGCCTAAGTCTGTTTACAGCAAGAGAAATTAAGCATCTAAGTTTGTAGGACTTAGGTCTCATTGACACGTCTGTTTTTAACATATGAGCGCTATCCGTGCTTTTCACAGATAGCACTCGTACCCAGGTTAGTCAGTGATTCTTTACGGACCAAGTGGTCCATGCAAAAATCAAAAAGCCATGTCAAATTTGGATCAAACTCCGCAATAAAGGTCTGTGACCGTTAAAAAAGAAAAAAAATCTGAGGAAAATTAGAGGAAATTTGGTCCGGTTTTCTTGTGCATAATAAAAAGTAACATCTGGATCAGGCTCATTCAAATGTCAGGAAAAAAGAAAAACTGGTGAAACGCAATTGTTTTTTGGCGTACGAGTATAATTACTAAGTTTGGTCAGATGAAGAAAAAAAAATAAAAAAATAAAATTTATATATATATATATATATATATATATATATACACATATATATATATACACACACACACTCACACACCACACACACACACACACACACACACACAGTGCCTACAAGTAGTATTCAACCCCCTGCAGATTTAGCAGGTTTACACATTCGGAATTAACTTGGCATTGTGACATTTGGACTGTAGATCAGCCTGGAAGTGTGAAATGCACTGCAGCAAAAAAGAATGTTACTTTTTTTTTTTTTTTTTTAAAATTGAGAAAAGTTTATTCAGAGGGTTATTTATTATTCAACCCCTCAAACCACCAGAATTCTGTTTGTTT
The DNA here is from genome assembly GCF_048569485.1 of Anomaloglossus baeobatrachus. Lineage (NCBI taxonomy): Eukaryota > Metazoa > Chordata > Amphibia > Anura > Aromobatidae > Anomaloglossus > Anomaloglossus baeobatrachus. The sequence continues at coordinate 630,547,617 of NC_134355.1, forward strand.
CCCCTAAAGTATTAAGAAGTATTTCACGCACAAAGAACAATGAGCTTCACATGTTTGGATTAATTATCTCTTTTTCCAGCCTTTTCTGACTAATTAAGACCCTCCCCAAACTTGTGAACAGCACTCATACATGGTCAACAAGGGAAAGACAAAAGGAGCATTCCAAGGCCATCAGAGACAAGATCGTGGAGGGTCACAAGGCTGGCAAGGGGTACAAAACCCTTTCCAAGGAGTTGGGCCTACCTGTCTCCACTGTTGGGAGCATCATCCGGAAGTGGAAGGCTTATGGAACTACTGTTAGCCTTCCATGGCCTGGACAGCCTTTGAAAGTTTCCACCCGTGCCGAGGCCAGGCTTGTCCGAAGAGTCAAGGCTAATCCAAGGACAACAAGGAAGGAGCTCCAGGAAGATCTCATGGCAGTGGGGACATTGGTTTCAGTCAATACCATAAGTAACGTAGTCCACCGCAATGGTCTCCGTTCCAGACGAGCCCGTAAGGTACCTTTACTTTCATAGCGTCATGTCAAGGCTCGTCTACAGTTTGCTCATGATCACTTGGAGGACTCTGAGACAGACTGGTTCAAGGTTCTCTGGTCTGATGAGACCAAGATCGAGATTTTTGGTGCCAACCACACACGTGACGTTTGGAGACTGGATGGCACTGCATACAACCCCAAGAATACCATCCCTACAGTCAAGTATGGTGGTGGCAGCATCATGCTGTGGGGCTGTTTCTCAGCCAAGGAGCCTGGCCATCTGGTCCGCATCCATGGGAAGATGGATAGCACGGCCTACCTGGAGATTTTGGCCAAGAACCTCCGCTCCTCCATCAAGGATCTTAAGATGGGTCGTCATTTCATCTTCCAACAAGACAACGACCCAAAGCACACAGCCAAGAAAACCAAGGCCTGGTTCAAGAGGGAAAAAATCAAGGTGTTGCAGTGGCCTAGTCAGTCTCCTGACCTTAACCCAATTGAAAACTTGTGGAAGGAGCTCAAGATTAAAGTCCACATAAGACACCCAAAGAACCTAGATAACTTGGAGAAGATCTGCATGGAGGAGTGGGCCAAGATAACTCCAGAGACCTGTGCCGGCCTGATCAGGTCTTATAAAAGACGATTATTAGCTGTAATTGCAAACAAGGGTTATTCCACAAAATATTACACCTAGGGGTTGAATAATAATTGACCCACACTTTTATGTTGAAAAATTATTAAAATTTAACTGAGCAACATAACTTGTTGGTTTGTAAGATTTATGCATCTGTTAATAAATCCTGCTCTTGTTTGAAGTTTGCAGGCTCTAACTTATTTGCATCTTATCAAACCTGCTAAATCTGCAGGGGGTTGAATACTACTTGTAGGGACTGTATATATATGTGTGTGTGTGTATATATACACACACACACACACACGTGTGTGTATGTGTGTGTATATATTATATACATACACACACATATATATATATATATATATATATATATTTATTTATTTAACAATAGCAACAATAATAATGGGGTTTCTCAAGCTTCTACTATTAAACAGTCCATGAAAAAAAAGACAGCGCACAGATAGTATTTAGAAAGAATTTTTTCAGAAATCCATAAACATGCATTGGTGAGATTGTTCAGACACTAGGACCAAAATCAGACTATAGAAGATTTTGTGTGGAGCACTTAGCCTTCAAAAATACACGGACATACCTTATAGAGCCCTTAGGTGTAATGTTTCTTAAAGGGAAAGCATCATCAGAAAATGACTTATTGTAGTTTGTGTTGCTTATATTCTTCACTAAATTGAGATTTTTTTTTTTATTTATTTTTTATTTTTTTAAATTTCTTAAAGGGAACCTGTCAGGTGCACTATGCACCCAGGACCACGAGCAGTTCTGGGTGCATATTGCTAATCCCTGCCTAATGGTGGTGTCACACATAACGACGACGACAACGACGTCGCTGCTACGTCACCATTTTCTGTGACGTTGCAGCGACGTCCCGTCGCTGTCGCTGTGTGTGACATCCAGCAACGACCTGGCCCCTGCTGTGAGGTCGCCGGTCGTTGCTGAATGTCCAGCTTCATTTTTTGGTCGTCACTCTCCCGCTGTGACACACACATCGCTGTGTGTGACAGCGAGAGAGCGACGAAATGAAGCGATCAGGAGCCGGCACTGGCAGCTGCGGTAAGCTGTAACCAGCGTAAACATCGGGTAACCAAGGGAAGACCTTTCCCTGGTTACCCGATGTTTACGCTGGTTACCAGCCTCCTCTCTTGCTGCCAGTGCCGGCTCCTGCACTGTGACATGTGGCTGCAGTACGCATCGGGTAATTAACCCGATGTGTGCTGCAGGAGAGCAAGGAGCCAGCGCTAAGCGCGGCTCCCTGCTCTCTGAACTGTGACATGTAGCTGCAGCACACATCGGGTTAATTAACCCGATGTGTGCTGCAGGAGAGCAAGGAGCCAGCGCTAAGCGCGGCTCCCTGCTCTCTGAACATGTAGCACAGCGACCTTATGATCGCTGCTTCTGCTGTGTTTGACAGCTAAGCAGCGATCATAACAGCGACTTACAAGGTCGCTGTTACGTCACCGAAAATGGTGACGTAACAGCGACGTCGTTGTCGCTGTCGTTTAGTGTGACACCAGCTTAACTGTCCCTGTATACACTAGCATAGATAAAGAGATCTTTAGATAAAGTATTTCTAAAGATATTTAGCATATTATAATGAGTGCACGGAATAGTCGCAAGGGTGTATGTTCCTGCGCTTATTCTGCTCTCTTAGCATGTTAGTATGCCCACAGGGGCTATTCAATGCCAGTGTCATCAGCAGTGACGCGTGAACCTTTGTCTGCTGTCACCTTTTCAGAACGCCCCGCACTATGAAGCCGGGAGTAGGCGTCTCAGCTTCAGAGAGGTCTAGCGCGCATGACCGGAAGTGCCGGGACTTCTGATCTTGCGCACTGGGCCTAAAGTAGAAAAAGGTTAGTTTGGACCCCGCACCAGCTAGAGAAAAATTAAGTCTTTATTTGACTACATTAAAATAGAAAATTACAAAAATAAAACCTTTATGCGTGAGGTTTTGTTTTTGTAATACTCTATTTTAATACAGTCAAATAAAGACTGAATTTTTCTCTAGCTGGGGCAGGGTCCAAACTAACCTTTTTCTACTGTCGGCATCCTTCCACATCAAGCCAGTCTGGCGCACACCTTGCACCTGACGCATGCCTGTAGCAGGTAAGCTGAAAACGTTTTCTCTTTTTTTCGCACTGAGCCTAAAGCCAGAGTCATCAACGGTGACAAGGGACACAGGTACGCATGTACGGGGGGTGTACTAACATGCTAAGAGGGTGGAATGAGTGCAGGAACTATCTAACGCCCTTGCGACTAGTCCCTGGCCTCATTAGCATATCATAAAGAACCTTCATTAGAAATACTTTTTCTAAAGATTTCTTTATCTATGCTACTATAAGCTGGGACTGCTAGGCACGGATTAGGAATATGCATCCAAAACTGCTCGTGGTCCTGGGTGCATGGGGGACCTGATAGGTTCACTTGTAATTAGTAATCTTGCAATTTGGAAAATTAGCACCGCCCTGTGCACATTACTGTCTGGATATCCATCCCACCTCTGAGTACCAGCCCCAACCCGGAGTGCAGGCCTCAACCTTTCTAATGAAAGGATTCCTAGAAAAAAAATGAATGCACTGAAAATGGAAAATGAGAACTGAGGCCACTTCACAGATAGAGAGAGCAGGTTCTCCAGAGACACCTTATTGAGCAGCAATTCGTGAAGTCAGCTTTGACCGCTTAGATCCTTGCCAAATTACTTAGGATATAAAGCCAAAACATAATCTCCCCCAAAAAAAGAAGAAACTTCTATTTGCATAGAACGGTTGGTGATTATTGCCACTCATGAGTGCAAAGCAAAAGACTGATGAGGGGCAAAAACGCCATAACAGATGACTCCAGACGGGTGTCTTTTCCTTTTGGAGAAGATTCTAGTGTTTGTTTTAAGCCCAATTTTGCCAGTTTTATTTTTTTTTTTTTTTTTAGATTTACTTTTTTAGTCCCCTTAGGGACCTTGAACTTGCAATTGCCTGATCACTTGCTTTATATATTGTGGTTCCACAGTATTGTGGAAGATAGAAAAAAGGTTTGGCTGGACTTTATGGGCGTACAAAGATGGTGGCAATGGGGATGTTCGGGAGGCTTCCAGCAGTGAAGGAAATCATTTGTCACTCTGCGACCATAAGGTGGCGAGAACTAGTAATATAGAGTGATGTGAATGATCTTCTTAAATGCTACGATCAGAGATGGACAGGAGGACTACAGTGATTACTCAGCAGCGATCAGAGCTAGCTCTGGTCACTACACAGAGTAAGATGCTGACTGTACATCAGCTCTGAACAACTGTAGTGATTTAAGCTCTGTACCTGCAGGGATTTAAAGGGTCATAAAAGATTTCTAGTATTTTTCAAAAAGTGGCACTAGAGACCCTGTTCTCTTCCGCTGAGGAGAGGCTATTTGCATGGCCGTCTGTTCTGGACAAATCCAACTGAGCAAGAGAAGCTCCTTGTAAACTCTCTCTATTCTGGGCAGGAGATGATGTCCCTGAGCACACGGTAGGATTGAAAACGGGTTTTCAAAACTGCCAAATGTCATATAAATGTCAAAATGGTGAGAATACTGTACTTCATTCCCTGAATAAAGTAGATTTTTTTTGCGTTGGTGCACAGCAGCTGAAAGATGCGCCAAGGTGAATCCTTCTTAATGGATTGGATGCGTCTTACTCCAGTGAACGCTACAAATTGACAGTCTTCATTTATCAGGTCAATCTCTTAAAGGAGTTCTCTAAGAATGTATTAAATTGGCCCCCGTCACACAAGTAAAACGGTAGCCTACGCTAGTGACGTGTCAGAACAGGCTGCAGTCTGAAGCAAGCCAAAGACAAGACCTATTATATGAGATGAAACACATCCAGCTTCAGTCCTCCGTGATGAGTCAGCCAAAGATAAAATAAATGTTATGGTTACGATGTAGCTCCTCTGTCAGTTGAGACACAGGTCTCAGGAGCAGGGTTTCTTCAGCCTCCTCTGTCATTTGAGACACAGGTCTCAGGAGCAGGGTTTCTTCAGCCTCCTCTGTCATTTGAGACACAGGTCTCAGGAGCAGGGTTTCTTCAGCCTCCTCTGTCATTTGAGACACAGGTCTCAGGAGCAGGGTTTCTTCAGCCTCCTCTGTCATTTGAGACACAGGTCTCAGGAGCAGGGTTTCTTCAGCCTCCTCTGTCAGTTGAGACACAGGTCTCAGGAGCAGGGTTTCTTCAGCCTCCTCTGTCATTTGAGACACAGGTCTCAGGAGCAGGGTTTCTTCAGCCTCCTCTGTCAGTTGAGACACAGGTCTCAGGAGCAGGGTTTCTTCAGCCTCCTCTGTCATTTGAGACACAGGTCTCAGGAGCAGGGTTTCTTCAGCCTCCTCTGTCATTTGAGACACAGGTCTCAGGAGCAGGGTTTCTTCAGCCTCCTCTGTCATTTGAGACACAGGTCTCAGGAGCAGGGTTTCTTCAGCCTCCTCTGTCATTTGATAAGCAAGGATGGTTGACCTTAGGGAGATCAACATCCGGCACCACGGAGACACCATCACGTGTTTCTCAACGCAGTGATTCTAGAGCAATGCCCCCTGGGAAATATTGAAAACAAGAAAGGCTGCGGAGACACCATCACATGTTTCTCAACGCTGGCAGGAAACTAGCCAGGTCTTTCACCGGGAAGGAACAACCACGGGAAGGGCAGTCTCCAGTCAAGGAGACCACCTATGCCAAACATGGTATCCATCCACAGACAGCTGTTTCGGGGTATTTGCCCCTCATCAGTGTGGAGTAGGAAACTGGCTAGTGGGAGTAATGCCTAGTAGAAGACTACATAAGCAAGGATGGTTGACCTTAGGGAGAACAACATCCGGCACTGGGAAATATTCAAAAATTCTCCTTGACTGGAGACTGTCCTTCCCGTGGTTGTTCCTTCCCGGTGAAAGACCTGGCTAGTTTCCTGCCAGTGTTGAGAAGCATGTGATGGTGTCTCCGCAAGCTTTCTTGTTTTGAATATTTCCTCTGTCAGTTGAGACACAGGTCTCAGGAGCAGGGTTTCTCCAGCCTGCACTCTGTTCTAACGCAAGACTAGGACAGGTTGCCGTTTGAGTTTCATAATGGGGGCCATTTTATAACTTTATTGGAGAACCCCTTTAATTTGCATCAACTGACTGACATTGCAGATGCCTATCTGCTGTAATGTCTCCCATACACAATGTACACACAGCGATTCCTGCTGTTTATGGTTTAGTTAGCACAAAGAGTTGCAGTTGCAGCAGCATGGAGCATAATATTCAGCTGTACTAAGCTGGGTTGATGTGACTTCAGCTCTGGGGTGAAGGTAAATACGTGTTGTTACAAAGGTCAGGCTGATCTTTCTGTGTCTCCCCTTGTTTCTTTCCTTACTTCTCCTACCCGTCTACATAGAGGACACTAAGAGATGTAACCTAACACCACAGTTTCATCATTTCAGAGCAAGACTGAGTTGAACTGCTTAATTGGAGGAAGAGGCTCATAAGTGGAGAATGAGGCAGAATTTTCTGATAACATATATTACAAAGTTTATTATGTTAAAGGGAACCTGTCAGGTGCAATATGCCCACAGAACCACGAGCAGTGAGATCATCCTGTGACGCTGCGTATTCATTAGCATTTTAGCACACCCACAGGGGTATACGAACATGCTAAGGGGCAGACTAGCCAGGGAAGCAACGCCCTTGCGACTAGTCCCCTAGCTCATTAGCACACAGTAAAAGATCTTCAGAAATACTTTTTCTAAAGATCTCTTTATCTATGCTAGTGTATACAGGGACAGTTAGGCAGGGATTAGCAATAAGCACCCAGAACTGCTCGTGGGTCTAGGTGCATATTGGACCTCACAGGTTCCTTTTAACCGGTACTATTGTTTTATGCGAATAATTTTTAAAGCACAGCTCCCTTTTTAGGCTGCGTGCTCACGATCACGATCAGCGTTTTAGGTGCAGCGTGTTTTCACTGTGTCCAAAATGCTGCATTGCACAGTACAATCACTGTGGATGGGATTTAAAGAAATCCCATGCCCATCGTGCTTGTTTTTTCCACAGTGTAAACTGACCGGAGGTGCAGCTTCCTGAGCCGCAGCATGTCAATTCTTTGCAGTGAAGACACAAGCGTTCTTCGCAGGGAGAAAACAGCAAGAGACAGCAACTGCCCAAGCCCGGATCTTGAGTACGAGCAGCTGCGGTATCCTGCAGAGAATAGCGGCCCTGCAGGTCAAGACCTGCCGCGTCCAGGACACGGCGGGTCCTGATCGTGTGCCCATACCCTAAGGGTTCATGCCCATGATCAGTGTGTTTGCAGCGTTTTGGATGCAGCGTCTTTTCGCTGTGTTGAAAACACTGCATTGTACAGTACAAGCACAGTGGATGGGATTTATAGAAATCCCATGCATAATGTGTGTGTGTAGCCAGCAGCGAAAACTGCCCTGCGGTGCGGCTGCGGCGTCGCAAGCGTTCTCCGTAGGGAAAACACAAGCGAGAGACCGCAACATCCCAGACCCTGATCGTGGGCACAAGCAGCTGCAGTCTCCTGCAGAGGAGACTCACGACCCCGCAGATCAAGGATGCAGAGGGTTCGGATCGTGGGCACGTACCCTAAGGCTTTCGGTAAAGGTGGCATCCACCTGATATATTACCTTCGTCCAGCACTGTCTGCAGAGCAAAAACTGAAGTCTCCAAAGAACAATGCCAAGATACCCATCAGGGAAAAGCGGGCTCAGCCCTGACTTTTCCCGGCCCAGCAGGCAATTGTAGAATTTTATAAAGCATTGGTCGTTCCTTTCATACTTATAACAAAAGGCGACAGTGAATAAAGCGATGGAGGAGATTAGCCAACAGGTCCCCGTGCTGCTGTCATATTCCTATGAGCCCGGAAGCGATGCAATGCTTAAGAAAGAGGCTTTTGTTTTGCTCTTCGTTTCTACTTTGCAAGTGTACAGCTGCAATAACAGAAGTGACTGCGATCATTACTATTCCGAGAGACAATTAATTCTCAATTGTCATGCAAATTTGCTGAGTATATTGCTACCGCCATCGCCTTTAACGATCCGCACTTAATAAAGACACATCTGGTTGCTACAGTAACAGAGCGCGGGGCGCCCACATTGCAGATGCATTCATATGCCGGTATCGGCGGAGGTGACAGCAGGAATATTATCCTTTGCACTATGTCTCTCGCTTCACGATATGGGGAATTGTATACAGTGAGCTATGAACACGCTCTTCTGATGGTGCAATGAACAGAAACAATTAGATTGTACCTTTTGAACTCCGATTAATCTGACTGTTAGTGCTGGGGGTCTTTGGAAATCCCCCTACCACCATAGTCTGGGACCAGGAGAAGAGAAATAGGCATGATATACTCATAAGTCATATATTATGCAAAATGCTGATTCAGCACACTTGGCGGTTTTATTAAAGCGTGATACATAAGATTTATTTCACTTCGTCAATGTAACGTTGCATGAAGACTAGCAGGAGTCTACAAGGTATTGTTCACACAATATACTGTTAGACCTCTGTAACGCCTGCCTGGATCAAAAGACTCAGATGGGATGTAATGGAGAGGCTAGAGGGAAGCCACTCACCAAGCAGGACCCCCAGAACCCTGAAACCCTTTAACCCCTATACAGGGATTTGGAATTACACAGGGCCCTGGAGATCACTACATGTGGCAGGCTGCAGTCCGATGAGAGTAGTAGTCAGGCAGGGTCAAACCAGGAATAGCAGAACAGGGACAGAATCGGCAGACAAGGACGTAATTAGAAAACGTAGCAGAGGTCAAATCCGGATGGGGCAGCGAGGTACAAACACATGCAGCAGTCAGCACACAGGAATCACAAAACAGAATAGGGTGGACCAGGAGCCAGGAAATCAGAACTATCTCTGGCAGAGGTCAGCAGACAGAAGGGGAGCTAAGAAGGGTGTGGTGTCTTCCCATTGGCTGTAGCTGAACGCTGGCAACTTCAGCTGGAAGACACACGCCACCCACAGTCAGCCAGTGGTACTGCAGATCCCAAGATAACCCAGCCCAGTGGATGATCGGAGCCTGCGCCCACCGGCGCCGCTGGCATCGACTCCTCTCCCATCAGCATCCACAGCAGGCACACGGCGCCGCCTGGCGATCGGAGCAGAAGTCGCTGGAGCAGACTCAACGCAAGGCAATAGAGTACAGTTCACATGAATGCTTCTACACACAATCTTTAAAAAAAAAAATAAATAAATAAAAATCGACCGTTTGGCAGTAGTTTTCTTTTTTTTCAGTTCCAATCTAATTAACAGATTTTAATTCTTAATAATTATCTTTTAAATAGCTAATGTATAAAATAGACATATGGACGTCATAAGGACTGTCACACTTGCCAGGTATGACTAGCATGGCATGTGTGTACAGATCTATGGGAAACCTGACAACAAAAAATACAACAAATCATACCACAAGTAAGGGGGCACACAGGGAACACTATAACAATAATGGGCCCTAGCGCTAGTGAAAGGGGTAGATGGGACACCACCTGCACTCACCTGCAGCTGTCCCTACTCTCCTAGACACTCTCCACAACTGTCGCCAAGAAGGAACCTGTGACCCTGAGAAACACTGTAGATGCCCTGGCTAGTACACTGGCAGGTGAGGGACACTAGCCCCACCACTGCACTAATACAACACAAGGAAAGGTAAGAAACGGGCAAACAGCAACAAAAAGGATAAATTCTGAACTCCAGAACACTCCTCAGCAGGACCTTTCACCAAGGAGGCCAGAGTACAAAGGATTTGTATTTTCAGCAGTGATTGTTGGGAAACTCCAAATACTTAAACCAACAGGGGCATGGCTAAAAAACAGCTGCAGCTAAAATGCTCTGCTAGGAGCTGCAGGCAACAAAACTGATATTAACGCCTTACGCACAAAAAGAAATGAAACTGTGTAAATATAGAGCCTTTAGATGGTAATGATTGACTCCAGTCCTGTGCCTGGCACTAGCCTCCAAAAATTGAAAGACAACCGTTACAAGGACCTAATAAATGGTTATATGGATGACCGTTGTGATCTTTTTTTATTCTGGATGAATAATGGACGATTTTACATATGATTATCTGAACCTGGCCATATGTGACAGTATGTCATTCATATGACCGTTTCGTTCATCCTTATGGTATCAACAATTTACGACATAAATACTGTGTCCACATGAACATCAATTTTTTTTATTTTTTTTAAGGGACATGGTCTGATCATACCCATCTCCTGGACATGGGAGGACATAAAAGACAGTATACAGACATTACAGCATGGGATCACAGCTGATTCTTTTTGTGAGGTAAAACATTTCCTTGCCTGTTTTTAAAAAATATTTTACCAGCCATTACACAGCACATACCAGGGAAACATATATGATCTCAGTAGAGGAATATTATTTTTTTATTTATTTATTATTTTTTTTTTTTAACACATGCGATTTTGGAAATTATTATTCTAACATCAATTGATTAAAATCATCTTTGTCTGTGGGACAACCCCTTTAAGGCAATTAAATAAATAACTTATCACCTTCTTTCTCACCAACCACCTGTCTCACAGACAACATGACAACTCTCAAACAGCTTGAGAGACTAGCATGAATCTACATGCTGCCATCCCAACTAACAGCCTCTATATACTGCCCCCATATACATTAGACATAAGGGGGTTGTTGCAAAAATAAAAGTAGTTATAATACATCTTTGAATAAAAATAATTTCTACAATTTGAGGTGTTAAAAAAAAAAAAATGTTCCTGTGCGGAGATAATCTTTTATGTGTGTCTCTGCTATGTACTGTGTAATGGTTGTGTCTGCCTATACAGGGACATGGTCTGATCATACCACAGCTCCTGGGCAGGGGAGGAAGCAAAAGAATATACAGATAATACAACACAGGATCACAGCTGCTGCTTTTTGTGACGTAAAACATGTTTAAAAACTAGCAGGGAAATGTTTTACCTCACAGAAAAAAACAAAAAAAAAAACAAAACAGTTCCTATCCAATCAGTATACTATTTTATTCCTCCCCGGCCCAGGAGCTGTGGTATGATCAGATCATGTCCCTGTACGGTCAGACAAGGCCATTACACAGCACGTAGCAGGGACACATTTATACAGATCTCAGGATGGAAACTTTTTTTGACAGCAAGTTGTGGAACTTCTTTTTATTCCAAGATCTATTGATCAAAATGTATTTTGCTTGTGAGAAAACCCTTTTAAGTCAGCTGAAGCTGCTGATATCGACAGGTTTGGCTGATTGATTTGTATGCCGAGAGACGTCAATTGTGAGCGTTGGATTTCGGACAGCCAAATGCATTGTCCTCCCTGAGACGGCGTTCACATAGAGAACACAGGAGTGCTCAGCCGAACGAGCACTTCTGTGTATGGGACAGCTGGCCAAGATGGCTGTCAGACAAACAATAGGTTGAAACATTGTTTGGTTGACAACATCTAGTGTCTATAGCCAGCTTAAAAGTCTCACAGAGAGGATACTACTACTCCTTCTCCCATGTCACAGCACAAATCTCAGACATTTTAAAGAGACTAATAAGATTCCTCACCGCTCACAGCACACGTCTTACAGACGATTAAACAGAGATGGATATGTCGGCACCTCCTCACCCTACTCTGTAAAAACAGGAGCCTCTAAGGCAGATTGAGAGACCATTATAATTCTCGCCTCTTCATCTCCTTTCACAAGTCTCACAGACAACTTGAGACCATACACAGACCAATGCCAGCCAAACACCATAGACATTCGACCATTGCCGGCCAAACACCATAGGCCCTAGACGATTGCCAGCCAAACACCACACACATTCGACCATTGCCGGCCAAACACCACACACATTAGACCATTGCCGGCCAAACACCACACACATTAGACCATTGCAGGCCAAACACCACACACATTAGAGCATTGCAGGCCAAACACCACACACATTAGACCATTGCCGGCCAAACACCATAGGCCCTAGACGATTGCCAGCCAAACACCACACACATTCGACCATTGCCGGCCAAACACCACACACATTAGACCATTGCCGGCCAAACACCACACACATTAGACCATTGCAGGCCAAGCACCACACACATTAGACCATTGCAGGCCAAACACCACACACATTAGACCATTGCCGGCCAAACACCACACACATTAGACCATTGCAGGCCAAACACCACACACATTAGACCATTGCAGGCCAAACACCACACACATTAGACCATTGCAGGCCAAACACCACACACATTAGAGCATTGCAGGCCAAATAGCACACACATTAGACCATTGCAGGCCAAACGCCACACACATTAGACCATTGCCGGCCAAACGCCACACACATTAGACCATTGCCGGCCAAACACCACACACATTAGACCATTGCCGGCCAAACACCACACACATTAGACCATTGCAGGCCAAACACCACACACATTAGACCATTGCAGGCCAAACACCACACACATTAGACCATTGCCGGCCAAACACCACACACATTAGACCATTGCAGGCCAAACACCACACACATTAGACCATTGCAGGCCAAATACGAGACACACTAGACCATTGTAGGCCAAATACCACACACATTAGACCATTGCAGGCCAAACGCCATACACATTAGACCATTGCAGGCCAAACACCACACACATTAGACCATTGCAGGCCAAACACCACACACATTAGACCATTGCCGGCCAAACACCACACACATTAGACCATTGCAGGCCAAATACGAGACACATTAGACCATTGTAGGCCAAACACCACACACATTAGACCATTGCAGGCCAAACACCACACACATTAGACCATTGCAGGCCAAACACCACACACATTAGACCATTGCAGGCCAAACACCACACACATTAGACCATTGCCGGCCAAACACCACACACATTAGACCATTGCAGGCCAAACACCACACACATTAGAGCATTGCAGGCCAAATACGAGACACATTAGACCATTGTAGGCCAAATAGCACACACATTAGACCATTGCAGGCCAAACGCCACACACATTAGACCATTGCAGGCCAAATACGAGACACACTAGACCATTGTAGGCCAAATACCACACACATTAGACCATTGCAGGCCAAACGCCATACACATTAGACCATTGCAGGCCAAACACCACACACATTAGACCATTGCAGGCCAAACACCACACACATTAGACCATTGCCGGCCAAACACCACACACATTAGACCATTGCAGGCCAAATACGAGACACATTAGACCATTGTAGGCCAAACACCACACACATTAGACCATTGCAGGCCAAACACCACACACATTAGACCATTGCAGGCCAAACACCACACACATTAGACCATTGAAGGCCAAACACCACACACATTAGACCATTGCCGGCCAAACACCACACACATTAGACCATTGCAGGCCAAACACCACACACATTAGAGCATTGCAGGCCAAATACGAGACACATTAGACCATTGTAGGCCAAACAGCACACACATTAGACCATTGCAGGCCAAACGCCACACACATTAGACCATTGCCGGCCAAACACCACACACATTAGACCATTGCCGGCCAAACACCACACACATTAGACCATTGCCGGCCAAACACCACACACATTAGACCATTGCCGGCCAAACACCACACACATTAGACCATTGCCGGCCAAACACCACACACATTAGACCATTGCAGGCCAAACACCACACACATTAGACCATTGCAGGCCAAACACCACACACATTAGACCATTGCAGGCCAAACACCACACACATTAGACCATTGCCGGCCAAACACCACACACATTAGACCATTGCAGGCCAAACACCACACACATTAGACCATTGCAGGCCAAGTACGAGACACATTAGACCATTGTAGGCCAAATACCACACACATTAGACCATTGCAGGCCAAACGCCATACACATTAGACCAATGCAGACCAAATACCAGACACATTAGACCATTGCAGGCCAAATACCAGACACATTAGACCACTGCAGGCCAAATACCAGACACATTAAACCATTGCAGGCCAAACACCACACACATTAGACCATTGCCAGCCAAATACCACACACATTAGACCATTGCCGGCCAAATACCACACACATTAGACCATTGCAGGCCAAACGCCATACACATTAGACCAATGCAGACCAAATACCAGACACATTAGACCATTGCAGGCCAAATACCAGACACATTAGACCATTGCAGGCCAAATACCAGACACATTAGACCACTGCAGGCCAAACACCAGACACATTAGACCATTGCAGGCCAAACACCACACACATTAGACCATTGCCGGCCAAATACCACACACATTAGACCATTGCCGGCCAAACACCACACACATTAGACCATTGCAGGCCAAACACCACACACATTAGACCATTGCAGGCCAAACACCACACACATTAGACCATTGCAGGCCAAACACCACACACATTAGACCATTGCAGGCCAAACACCACACACATTAGAGCATTGCAGGCCAAATACGAGACACATTAGACCATTGCCGGCCAAACACCACACACATTAGACCATTGCAGGCCAAACACCACACACATTAGACCATTGCAGGCCAAACACCACACACATTAGACCATTGCAGGCCAAATACCACACACATTAGACCATTGCAGGCCAAACACCACACACATTAGACCATTGCAGGCCAAACACCACACACATTAGACCATTGCAGGCCAAACACCACACACATTAGACCATTGCAGGCCAAACACCACACACATTAGACCATAGCAGGCCAAATACCACACACATTAGACCATTGCAGGTCAAACATCATAGACATTAGACTATTGCCAGCCAAACACCACACACATTAGACCATTGCAGGCCAAATACCACACACATTAGACCATTGCTGGTCAAACACCACACACATTAGACCATTGCAGGCCAAATACCACACACATTAGACCATTGTAGGCCAAATACCACACACATTAGACCATTGTTGGTCAAACATCATAGACATTAGACTATTGCCAGCCAAACACCATACACATTAGACCACTGCCGGCCAAACCCACCACGGCTTGGCTGACAGTCTATCATATA
>NC_134355.1:630567846-630575346 GCF_048569485.1 Anomaloglossus baeobatrachus
CTGTATAATGAGTAGGCGATGTGTAGCATTTTTTTTTTTGCATGAACAAAAAAAAATTCCGAATATATATATACACACATATATATACATATACTGTGACAACTCAGCATCTGGCCACTTGTGTGTAGGTGGGTGAACTGTCCTTAATTAGGCCAGACGTATGCTTTCTTTGTTTGGTAAATCAAGAAATATAGCCATTGTCTCATGTCAGACTGACCAGAGACCTATAGTTTGTAAACAATGATTGCCTCAACCCTTCTGACTACATTATTCAGAGCAAAATTATGCAGTTGGATTGAACTAGCGACCAATGAGAGAACAGCCATCTCCCATGACTCCTATAAGACAAAATACCCTGAAATGAAAATTGTGGGTATAAAAGAGGCCTTGCTACGGTCACCAGAGTCATATGTTCTACAGAACTTTAACCTACGATCTACAGTTCCAGATGGACCACAGAACTGCTTCAATATTCATTCATATGCTATAGGACGTCAGTCTAGGATCCATGGTTCCAGCTAAAGAATCACAGAACTGCTTTAAGATTCATTCATGTTCGACAGGACTTAAGCCTAGTATTCATGGTTCCAGCTGGACAATCAAAGAACTGCTTCACTTCATTCATTCTACAGGACTTCAGCCTAGGATCCACGATTCCAACAAGAGGATCATGGAACTGCTTCCCTTCATTCATTCTATAGGACTTAAGCTTAGGATCCATGGTTTCACCTGAAGGATCAAAGAACTAGTTCCTGGTTCAACGCTGAGCCCATGAATTTGCTTGGAGAATCCAAGTTGGGAAAATTCAGTTCCCTGGCCACATATCTTGATGTGCTTGGTCAGCATTCTAAGCTTGCTGCTATCTCCCGTAAGTGGGTGCCCACCAAACGCAAGGTGCTGCTTACTGGGATAGTTGTCCCTGGAAGCCCAGAAGTCAGGAAGACTCTAGTCCCTGGCGGGCCAGCAGAAGGATGAGACTCTGTCGATGGTATCATCTTGTGATCTTTTTGGGAATGTACGATATGTTTTTGCCTGTTAGTGAAACAAAGTCTTTCCAATGTGTGGTTCCCTCACCCTGTGTTGTCCGAGTAGTGTTCTGCCCACAGGGAAGGAATAGGGGTGTTCAATGGCATTATCCCTAGTCCATGCCGTCTTTCCGAAGACACCTTGGCTAGTGGACTAGAGCACCCACTGACCCTCGAGTCTCCACAGATACCATTGGCATATTCGTTAGAGGCGATTATTTGGCTTTATTATACAAAAGAATTTATGAACTACATGTGGTAACCTCTTTAAGACATTACCCAACAATCATACATACATGATACCAGTTAATGAGCCAGTAAAAGAAGCAAGGAAATTAATGAAGTACATCTGCAGCCAAGTCTTTGTTGAGGTCTGAAGACTGAAAACAACAAGGACGCTGGATATCAGGGCGCTGTGCACACTCTGATGTCGGTGACCTTACTTGGCTCCGCTCAGGAGAGATGCTGTCAAGTCCAAACTGCTGCGCTCGCTAGGTTGTGCCTGAATACATTTCGACAGCTGTCAAGCAACAGATTTCACCGTCTGCAGGTGAAGATAATCTATACGCTTGTATGAAAAGGCAGTGGGGTCAATCACACCTCAGCAGAGCTGCTGCAGTGCGTATCCATATACCCCATCAGCACTCACAATCACTCATCCTTCTCAGCATGTAAAGGCCATGTACATTTTTCTACAGTGGTTACCTATTAATTAATAAAATGCATTAAATTTCACTCTGCAATCTTTCATTTCTTCATTACTTTCAGACTTCCTGATATGCAGTTTCAACTTTTTCTTTTTTCGGAGTGTCTCTCCCAGTAATTAAGGCTGGATGTCAGGTCTGTGCATATGTAGCATGTCCCAGTCTTCAATTGCTTTTTTTGTATTGGCAGAGGACTAAACGAGTTCACCATGCACTTCATCCTTGTCTATAGCCTGCTTTCTGGCTCTCCATTAGAATATTGACTACATTAGATTATAAAATTGATGATTTCTGGGTAGGGAATATCAGCTTTTATGTACTGGAAAGCAATCTGGAAAAGACTTTAATGAAACTATTTTTTTTTTACTAAAATAGATGCTTTCTTCCCTCTCCACTGCAAATCTGCATACATCCCTCCTCAACTTCCTCCTGCTATCTCTAACACTGAGGGAAGAGCAAGACATCAGGAACATTTGTAACTTTTGCCTCGCAGAACACTTGGCTAGATAAAGGACTTACTGATACTCTGCTACAATATGGTAGAAAATACCTAATGACTATTTAGAAAGGTGTTTAACTCTGTATTTTTGAAACCAATTCTTTACAATGGTTTACATAGCTCCTAAAGGGCCGTTTCCCAAGTTTCCGATTCACAGTACAGGTAAGAACTTTAGGTTCATTTAGGATCAGACCTCTGAGCCCCCACCAATCACAAGTACGAGGCTCTGAAATATTGGGAACAACCCATTAAAAAGGGTTGTCAAACATCAGAAATGTAATATATACCGTGTTATTCCAAAAATAAGACACTGTCTTATATTTTTTTTTGCCCCCCAAAAAAGCACTAGGGCCTATTTTTTGAGGAGGTCTTATTCTTGGAGAAACACGGTTGGGGTAAGTTTACCCCCCAAAAAAGCAGACCCCCCCCCCCCACTTCCCAGGAGACTCACTCACCAGACCAGGATGTCTGCATGGTTCCCAGGTCCTCCTGTGATCTCCGGTCGGTGCTGCACGCCCTCCTCCCCTGCTGCTGGCTGACACACACAGAAGATCACAGGCACACACAGCAGATCACACACACAGAGCACACACACACACAGCAGATCACAGGCACACACAGCAGATCGCAGGCACACACAGCAGATCACACACACAGAGCACACACAGCCACACACACACACACAGGCACACAGCAGATCACACACACAGAGCACACACACACACACACACACACACACACACACAAGCAGATCGCAGGCACACACAGCAGATCGCAGGCACACACAGCAGATCACGCACACAGAGCACACGCAGCCACACACACAGGCACACACACAGGCACACAGCAGATCACACACACAGAGCACACACACACACACACACAAGCAGATCGCAGGCACACACAGCAGATCGCAGGCACACACAGCAGATCACAGGCACACACAGCGCACACACACACAGCCACACACACACACACACACACACAAGCAGAACGCAGGCACACACAGCACATCACAGGCACACACAGCCGATCACAGATACACACAGCCGATCACAGATACACACAGCAGATCACACACAGCAGATCGCAGGCACACACATCCGATCGTAGATACACACAGGCGATCACAGATACACAGCCGATCGCAGATACACACATCCGATCACAGATATACACAGCAGATCGCAGGCACACACATCCGATCACAGATACACACAGCCGAACGCAGACACACACAGCCGATCGCAGACACACACAGCCGATCGCAGACACACACAGCCGATCGCAGACACACACAGCCGATCACAGATACACACAGCCGATCGCAGATACACACAGGCGATCACAGATACACACATCCGATCACAGATACACACAGGCGATCACAGATATACACAGCAGATCGCAGGCACACACATCCGATCGCAGATACACACAGCCGATCGCAGATGCACACAGCCGATCGCAGATACACGCAGATCACACACAGCAGATCACACACACACACATCACATCACATCAAGCACTTACGGCAGCAGGGAATGAAGCAAGTCACGTGTCCGGCCGCAGGTCCTGTTCGTCTCGCTGCACCGCACTGCCTCTCAGGATTCTCCCGGCGAGAAGAGATCGGTGTCGCTGGATGAGGTGAGTGTGTATGCGATCTGATGTGTGTGCGATCCGATGTTTGTGTGTGTGTGTGTGTGATTTGATGTTTGCGTGTGATCCGATGTTTGTGTGTGCGATTTGATTATGTGTGCGATCCGATGTTTGTGTGTGTGAGATCTGATTGTGTGTGTGTGTGCTGCTGTGTGCGAGTGTGTGATCACTGCAGGTCCTGCCACTCAGTGTCGGGTGAGTGTAATTGCCGGGTGCCGCTGTGTATAATGAAGTGTCCTGCAGTATCTGTATCTTTTTTAGCTGCACGGACACTTCATTATTGATCCGCGACTAGGGCTTATTTTCGGGGGAGGGCTTATATTTAAGCCTTTCTCCAAAAATGCTGAAAATCCCCACTAGGGCTTATTTTTGGGGAAGGTCTTATTTTTGGAAAAACACGGTACAAATGTATGACATGGACAAATACATGTGCGTCCTGTTTCTGTGTATTGTTAGCGTGTCTTAACACTGTATTGTCCTCTAGTGGTCCTATTATTTTTAGAATTTTATCTTTAAAACACGGTGGGCCACTGAGCTGCACATAGCGCTCAAAACTACACATTCTCCCTCCCCAATCAGCTCTCTAAGACATATCGTCCCATTATGATGTTAATAAAAGTGCCAATGGATACTCACATCCTGCAGCAGCACCGTTCCAACGTTGCTGGTGCGGCTGTTTTCAGATGGTGACATGACACGGTTGTGTCATGTGCCCGTTGCAGGTAATAAGTGGTGGCTGTTTGACTGTCATATTACCATCTTGAAACAGCGGCACCAGCAGCAATGCTGTAACGGCGGCACCAGCAGCAGTGCTGAAACGGCGGCACCAGCAGCAGTGCTGAAACGGCGGCACCAGCAGCAGTGCTGAAACGGGAGCACCAGCAGCAGTGCTGAAACGGGAGCACCAGCAGCAGTGCTGAAACGGGAGCACCAGCAGCAGTGCTGAAACGGGAGCACCAGCAGCAGTGCTGAAACGGCGGCACCAGCAGCAGTTCTGAAACTGGAGCACCAGCAGCAGTGCTGAAACGGTGGCACCCGCAGCAGTGCTGAAACGGTGGCACCCGCAGCAGTGCTGAAACGGTGGCACCCGCAGCAGTGCTGAAACGGTGGCACCCGCAGCAGTGCTGAAACGGTGGCACCCGCAGCAGTGCTGAAACGGCGGCACCCGCAGCAGTGCTGAAACGGCGGCACCCGCAGCAGTGCTGAAACGGCGGCACCCGCAGCAGTGCTGAAACGGCGGCACCCGCAGCAGTGCTGAAACGGCGGCACCCGCAGCAGTGCTGAAACGGCGGCACCCGCAGCAGTGCTGAAACGGCGGCACCCGCAGCAGTGCTGAAACGGCGGCACCCGCAGCAGTGCTGAAACGGCGGCACCCGCAGCAGTGCTGAAACGGCGGCACCCGCAGCAGTGCTGAAACGGCGGCACCCGCAGCAGTGCTGAAACGGCGGCACCAGCAGCAGTGCTGAAACGGCGGCACCAGCAGCAGTGCTGAAACGGCGGCACCAGCAGCAGTGCTGAAACGGCGGCACCAGCAGCAGTGCTGAAACGGCGGCACCAGCAGCAGTGCTGAAACGGAAGCAGAAGCAGCAATGCTGAAGCGGCAGCACCAGCAGAGCTTGAAACTGCGGCATCGGCTGCGCTTGAAACGGCGGCATCGGCTGCGCTTGAAACGGCGGCATCGGCTGCGCTTGAAACGGCGGCATCGGCTGCGCTTGAAACGGCGGCATCGGCTGCGCTTGAAACGGCGGCATCGGCTGCGCTTGAAATGGCGGCACCGGCAGAGATTGGGACGGCGGCACCGGCAGCGATTGGGACGGCGGCACCAGCAGTGACAGGATGGTGACACGAGGAGTGCTTGAAACAGCAGTGCCAGCAGTCCTTAAACTGGCGGCACCAGCACTGCTGAACTAGCGCCAGCTGCAGGAGTAGCGTATCCGTTGTTTTAACATTAATCACAATCCTAAATTGATTAGGTGTGGGTTATCCCATAGTACACAACACTTAATTCAGTGGGAACGGCACCTTCTGATAAGTGACATTTCATTATCTTGGCACTGGAATAAGAACAGGGACGTGATCAGAATACAAATAGTCACTGATCTCCGAAGAGTGTACAGCGAGGGCACGGCTATGTTCAATGTTTCCACAAAGGATAAACAGCTGATAATGCGCTCATACACAGATATTAGTTGGCCGATACTTGAATAAGCACTGAATAACGGATCATCTAGTGATCGATCATTCTGCCTATGCGGCCAAACTTATGGTAACTAATGATAGCCATCGGCCAATGTGACCCTAAATGTTAAAGGCATTGGGGGACTAAAGACCAATATAATTACCAGAAGTGACATTCGTTATTAGGGTGTGTTCAAACTTTTTGTTTAGTTTTTGAAAACGGAAACAGAAAAATCCTCCTCAAAAATATGGAGAGTTTCTATGGATATCTTTACCAAGTGTCTTCAATTTGAGTTATTGATTGAATGTTTATTTAATACATGACAAACCCTTAAAACACATTCATTATTTATGAGGAAAAACCTAAAAACATTGACAGAAAATTAAAACGTTCTCCAAAAATTATTGTTAGTAATACCGTTTCACAGGTGCCTAAACTTTACTTTAAACTTAATATTGTCATTTATCAGCCATGTAATAAGATGTCTCTGTGTATAATGCAGCCCACATAAAGGAGGAGGACATATCCGCTTCTAAATGGTTCATCTGAAAAATGAGGACATAGCTGCTTGTTAAGGTTTCATCTGCAAAGGAAGGAACGCGCTTGCCTGTGAAGGGTTAATCTGTGAATCACTACATACTATAGAAAGGCTGCAAACTATAATGCACCAGCACTGACCGCAATGCAGTTTCTCCTCATGCTGTTGCATAACACACAAATTAAAACATTTCTTCTCACCTAACTACATCCTGTAGTACGAATGCAGCCTCTCCCCTGTGTTTACATATGTCAAATTACCAAATCTCCCCCCACATAATGGTATCTCTCAGCTAAGAAGCAGGAAGTGTCACAAAACATGCAAACAGTGAGACAGCAAAGAACCCACGCTTCAGCTACTAGTAATAAGGATCATTTATATTTATATAGGGCCAACATATTCCACAGCACTTTACAATTCAATTGTTTTTATGAAAAGACACCTAAATTAAAAAAAAAAAAAAAAACTACTTACAATCCGGTTTCATTAAAAAGTTTTGCATCTTTTGCCTTCTATAACCTTTGTTTTTCACTGCCTCTTTTTATCTGTGGAATGAGTTATCTGAGAACCTATCAGCGAGCTTGTTTTGGCTAGCTGTGTGCTAAATACTGACCACATGATAGTGGAGCTGAACTTTGTGGGCTGTAAGAACAAGCTCACTGGTGGGTTCATAGTAAACTCATTCTGTATCCATTATTACCAGTAGTAGAAAAAAAAAAAAAAGCTTTTAAAAGCGAAATGCTGTCAAAATGTTATTGAATCCCAACTGCAAACAAAATTTAGTCCAAAATACAACAAAATAAAGAAAAAAAAATATATATATATCCATATCTTTAAATGTAGGATAAACGTTTAAGACTCATTTCAGGGTTTTTCTTTTAATTGAGCTGCAGCAG